>NC_057802.1:287711318-287720962 GCF_018294505.1 Triticum aestivum | reverse complement strand
GGACGGGGCGGCGGCGCAGCTGTCCGGCCGGCGCCGGACGCATCCGGCGCGGCGCGAGGGAATTTTTTAGGGTTCGTGTGCGTTTCGTTTTCGGGAGGGGATGCTCTTTTATAGCTAGAGGGAGCTAGGAGGCTCCAAATGAGGTGCGGTTTTCGCCCACACGATCGTGATCGAACGACCTAGAGCATGGAAGAGAGTTTGGTGGGTTTTGGGCTGGTTTTGAGGGGGGTTTTGCTGGACACATAAATGGACTTTGCGGATGCCCGGTTAACCGTTGGAGTACCAAACGACCTCCAAATGGAACGAAACTTGACCGGTGGTCTCCGGGTGGTATATTAAGGCCACTTGACAAGCCTTGGTCCATTCCGAGAATGTTTGACACCCGCACACGAAAGAAAACAAGAGGGGTGCACCGGAGGAGATAGGAGCGCCGGATTGCAAAACAGACAACTGGGAAAATGTTCGGATGCAAGAGACGAACACGTATGCAAATGCAATGCACATGATGACATGATATGAAAATGCATGACATGACAAAATGCACAACGAAAGACAAAACCCGACCACGGAGGGAATATCATAACACAAAGCCGAAAATGGCAAGAGTCAGAGTTACAAATATGGCAAGTTACATGCGGGGTGTTACAACACTCCACCACTATGAGAGGATCTCGTCCCGAGATCTAGGACTGAAAGAACTCCGGATATTCGGAACAGAGATGGTCCTCGCGTTCCCAGGTGGCTTCCCGATCGGAATGGTGCGACCACTTCACTTTCAGGAATTTGATTGACTTGTTGCGAGTCTTGCGCTCAGTTTCTTCAAAAATAGCAATGGGGTGCTCATGATAAGACAAATCTTCTTGGAGGTCAATCTCTTCGAAGTTATAGTGCGCTCAGGCGCCTTGAAGTACTGGTGGAGTTGTGACACGTGGAACACATCATGCACGTTCGCGAAGTTGGAAGGAAGCTCCAGTTGATAGGCGAGGTCGCCTCTTTTGCCAATGATCTTGAAAGGACCCACGTATCTAGGGGCAAGCTTCCCTTTGATACTGAAGCGATGAGTGCCTTTCATTGGAGAGACGCGGAGGTAGACATGGTCTCCGATCTCGAAAGCCAAATCACGGTGCTTACTATCATAGTAACTCTTCTGGCGCGATTGCGCAGCTTTGAGATTATCACGGATGACTTTACACATTTCTTCAGCTTCAGTGATTAAGTCATTGCCAAGAAGTTGGCGTTCACCAGACTCTGACCAATTGAGAGGAGTACGGCACTTTCTGCCATAGAGAATCTCGAATGGGGCCTTGCTCGGAAGCTGTTGTTGTAGGAGAATTCGGCATATGGAAGACTATCTTCCCATTTCATGCCAAAGGAAATGACACAAGCCCTGAGCATATCTTCAAGAATTTGATTGACTTGCTCGACTTGGCCACTAGTTTGGGGATGGAAAGCTGTGCTGAAGCGAATGTTTGTGCCCATGGCCTTCTGAAAGGAGTCCCAGAACTTAGAGGTGAAGATGCTTCCACGATCTGAAGAAATCAATTGTGGAATGCCATGCAAGGAGACAATTCTGGAGGTGTATAGCTCTGCCAGCTGAGCTGCTGTGATGGATTCTTTGATTGGAAGGAAATGAGCCACTTTAGAAAGCTTGTCGATGACAACGAAGATAGCATCATTTCCACGCTTGGACTTGGAAAAACCAGTCATGAATTCCATTTCGATATGATCAAACTTCCATTCTGGGATAGCAAGAGGTTGGAGGAGACCAGCTGGTCGTTGGTGTTCTGCTTTCACTCTTCGGCAGACATCACATTCATTCACGAATTGAGCGATCTCTCACTTCATTCGAGTCCACCAATACGACTGCTTGAGATCATGGCACATCTTCGTACTTCCAGGATGAATGGAAAGGAGAGAATTGTGCGCCTCGTTCATTATGACTTTCCTTAGATCACCTTTAGGAACCACAATCCGGTCCTCGAAGAATAAGGTGTCTCTGTCATCAATGCGATAGCACTTGTATTTGGAAAGACCCTTGTCGATACCACGTTTCACCTTCTTCACCATGGCATCAAGGAGTTGTGCCTCACGAATTTGATCTTCCAAAGTAGGAGAGACTATGAGGTTGGCAAGAAAGCCTTGAGGAACAACTTGGAGATTCAGCTTGCGGAAAGCTTCACAAAGATCCGGTTGGAAAGGCTTGAGGATTAGGCTGTTGCAATAAGCCTTCCTGCTTAAAGCATCTGCAATGACATTGGCCTTGCCTGGAGTATATTCAATACTCGGATTGTACTCTTGAATCATTTCGACCCATCGAGTCTGCCTGAGGTTGAGGTTGGGCTGAGTGAAGATATACTTGAGACTCTTATGATCGGTGAAAATGTCCACTTGTCTTCCCAACAAGAGATGTCTCCACGTTATTAATGCATGGACAACTGCCGCCAACTCAAGATCATGAGTGGGGTAGTTCTTCTCATTGGGCTTCAACTGATGAGAGGTATAGGCCACAACTTTCTTCTCTTGCATTAACACAGCACCGAGACCTTGGAGAGAAGCATCACAGAAAACTTCAAATGGCTTTGATTCATCAGGAGGAGTCAAGACAGGAGCTGTGACAAGTTTCTCTTTGAGAGTGTTGAAAGCAACGTCACACTCAGGAGACCAGACATACTTCACATGCTTCTGGAGGAGGTTGGAAAGAGGCTTTGCAATCTTGGAGAAATTCTCAACGAATCTTCCGCAATAGCTTGCAAGACCAAGAAAACTGCGGAGCTACTTGACATTCTGAGGAGGTTCCCAATTCACAATTGCAGACACCTTCTCGGGGTTAACAGCGATGCCCTTGGCAGAGATGATGTGACCAAGGAAAAGAACTTCATCAAGCCAAAACTCACATTTGGAGAACTTCGCATAGAATTGATACTCTCTGAGCTTGTCGAGCACCAATCGCAAATGTTTGGCATGATCCTTCTTATTCTTGGAGAAGACCAAGATATCATCGAGATACACCAAGACGAATTCATTGGTATAGGGGTTGAAGATGAAATTCATCATCCGAGAGAACACTGGAGGAGCATTGACAAGGACGAAAGACACGACAGTATATTCATAAGAACCAAAGCTTGTTCTGAATGCTGTCTTGTGAATATATTCTTCACGAATGCGAATCTGATGATAACCCAGACGAAGGTCAAGCTTCGAGAATACTTTAGCACCTTTGAGTTGCTCAAATAGCTCATTGATGTTGGGAAGTGGGTACTTGTTCTTGATTGTCTTCTTGTTCAATGGACGGTAGTCGACACAAAGTCGGTCCGTGCCATCCTTCTTCTTGAAAAAAAGAACACCACAACCCCATGGAGAAGAACTCGGTCTGATCAAACCCAGACGCTCTTGTTCATCGAGCTGTTTCTTCAATTCCTTCAGCTCGTTGGGTCCAAGCTTGTATGGACGCTTGCAAACGGGTTCAGTGCCAGGCTCTAGTTCGATAACGAACTCAACTGGCCGATGAGGAGGCATACCCGGAAGCTCTTCTGGAAAGACATCTTGATACTCACAAACGACTGGAATTTGAGAGATGGCATTCAATTCGCCCTTCTCATTGAAAGAAAATAACCGAATGGTTTCATCACGAGCGGCATAAATAATCACATCCTCAGAAGAGTGTGTCAATTGAATTTCCCTGGCAGCACAATCAAGTTGAGCCTTGTGCTTAGAAAGCCAGTCCATCCCGAGAATAAGATCAATATCCGAGTCACCAAGAACAATTGGAGTAGACAGAAATTCATAGTCGCCCATCTTGATTGCAGAATACCGAACGAATGCTCGAGAAGTCAGTTGTCGAGCCGGAGAAACAATAGACAGAGGACTCGGCAATACTTCAGTAACCAGATCATGCATAGCCACAAAAGGTCTAGAAATGAAAGAATGCGATGCACCAGTATCAAAAAGAACTTTTGCAGGAATATCATTAATAGGAAGATTACCCATTATCACATCAGTAGATTCCTCCGCTTGAGCTGCATTCATCATGTTCACCTTTGCAGAGTTTGGATAATGCTTGACCACTGCATTGCTGGACGATCTGACAGGAGGAGGAGGCGGAAGGCACCTTTGGTTGAAGCACTTGTTAGCATAGTGACCTTTCTGCTGACACTTGTTGCAAGTCACCTCTGAGAGTGGACGGTGATAAGGAGCATTGGACTTTGGAGCTTGATTCTGAGACTTGTTCTGATAGCCAGAGTTGGAAGAACCATGGCCACCTTTGTTCTTCTGCTGGTAAGGCTGACGAAACGGAGGAGGAGGAGGCAACCAGAACTTCTGTTGCTTAGCTGCCACAAGTGAGGAAGAAGAAGACTGAACTGCATCCCTGACTCTTTTCTTAGAAGCCTCACACTTGAGCTGAGCAGCCTCTTGCTTCAGTGCCATGTTATAGAATTGATCAAACTGAGTAGGCTCAACAAGAACGAGAGCTAACTGCAGATCCTCTCTAAGGCCACCTCTGAAGTGATAGATCATGCTCTTTTCATTAGGAACGTCTTGTTTAGCGAAGCGAGCAAGTTTCTGAAACTGGATGTTGTATTGATACACAGACATGTTGCCTTGCTTGAGATTGCGGAACTCCTCACGCTTGCTCTCAACAACACTTTGTGGAATGTGGTGCGCTTTGAAGTCCCGACAGAAGTCAGTCCAAGTGATCACACCACCTCCTCTGGAATCTTTGTATTGTTGATACCAATCAGCAGCTTGGTCCTTGAGCTGAAAAGAAGCAAACTTGACATAGTCCTCAGGCCTGACATTGCTACATTCAAAATGCTTGTTGATGTCCACGAGCCAATCATCGGCATCCGTGGCCTCGGCACAGTAGCTGAAAGACTTGGGCTGATTTGCGAGAAACTGGTTGAGAGTAGCAAAGTGAGGCTGATTGTTGCCTTGACCTTGATTGCCTTGATTGCCTTGCCCTTGGGTGCGTTCTTGCAAGAGTTGCAGAATCATCTGAGCATTGGCGTTGGTGGCTGCCATGATAGCCTGCCATGCCTCCGGAGGCGGAGGTGGTGGCGGAGGGTTCGCTTGACTCCCTTCATTGCGATCCGGATTCTGACGGCGTTGGCGGAGCCATCCTGAAGAGGGTGACATCCGTTAGCATCTTGATAGACAAATAGATAAGTAGAATCAACGGATAGAAATTGCAACATATAGTCTTCACAATAAACATTCGAACGAAGATGAACGAATGAATTCCATAGTAATTCATCACACTTCCATAAGTTGAGAAGCCACTTAAAAAAGATATGGAAACAACATATGACTTCGAAGCAACTCGAATAGCACAATACAAAATAAAACAAAGTATTGGCTTGCAGAATAAGCAGGAACAAACATATGATAGAGATTTCGTCCGAAGTTTTCGTCGTGGGGCCCACACGGGCTCAATCGTACAGCACCATCATGTATAAGGCTGTGCACATGACATACGAAGCGTCCCCGAGTCGGCATAGCCAAGG
Source organism: Triticum aestivum (assembly GCF_018294505.1). Taxonomy (NCBI): domain Eukaryota; kingdom Viridiplantae; phylum Streptophyta; class Magnoliopsida; order Poales; family Poaceae; genus Triticum; species Triticum aestivum. The sequence goes on along the minus strand of NC_057802.1, from coordinate 287,715,461 downwards.
ACTCTTTAAGACACTACGAGACCACTGTAAAACCAACCGTGTACAGGCGGACCACTAGACGTCGAACCCCAATCTCATATCATGCGTCTGTCGGAAAGATATCCTAAGGCTACTTGAATTCCCACTTATAAACTCCCGAAACTTTCTGGTTATGCAATCTGGTGTTGGGGATACAGGGGACACAAAATATATCACCCAAACTAGCAATCCCTAGATCCAGCTGTATCCATCCGTCAACACATAACCAAGAAACCTTCGGAAATCGTTTACCTCAACCTTCGAAAAACATCCGTTATACAAGTTATGGCAATACTCCCGAATTCCCGCCCCAGTACTAGGTGGCGTCGAGGTGATCTCACCAACAACTGCATAAAAGAGATTTCGATGTCGGCGAAACTCAGGTATTCCAGAACTGCAACGATAAAATTGTGACGACAACACCTCGGAGCTCAACTCCCCGGGACACTGCCACAACCCCTAAATGTCAGGAGGCACCAAGAACAATGTTCTCGTCACAAAACCATCGGAACGATTCCAAGATACCCGCGTGATCCTAAAAAAATTTTTAGTGAAATTTGAGGAGAGAAAAGTCAAAACTTCTACGTCAGGAGACCTCACCAGAGCGATGAAGGGACTGAGGAGTAAAAAGAATCCTACTCTCCGATATATATAATCCTAAGACTCGAAACATTTTTGTTCTAGACTCAACAACGCCAGCGATTCGATCAAGCAGGGGGCTCCTAAGTCGGGGATGGCTCTGATTACCAACTTGTAACGCCCACGATGCGGCTATATCTCCCACGTGTCGAGGCACGACTTAGAGGCATAACCGCATAGTGGTTTTGTCGCAAGAAAGGTCATCTTCACACAATCCCATGTAATGAACAAGAATGGGATAAAGAGTTGGCTTACAATCGCCACTTCACACAATACATAAATATAATTCATACATCATCCAAAATACATACATATAGACCGACTACGGTCAAGATCCAGGTGAAAATAAGACAACCCCAAATGCTAGATCCCCGATCGTCCCAACTGGGCTCCACTACTGATCCTCAGGAAAAGACACATAGTAACGACCACGTTCCTCGTCGAACTCCCACTTGAGATCGACCCCATCATCTGCACTGGCATCGTCGGCACCTACAACTGTTTTGGTAGAATCTATGAGTCACGAGGACTCAGCAATCTCACACCCCCGAGATCATAACTATTTAAGCTTATAGGAAAGGATGGAGTAATGAGGTGGAGCTGCAGCGGCAAAAGCATATATGGTGGCTAACATACGCAAAGAGAGCGAGAAGAGAAGCAACGGAACGGTCGTCATCTAGTAATGACCAAGAAGTGATCCTGAACTCCTAGTTACGTCATACATAACTCAGACCGTGTTCACTTCCCGGACTCCGCCGAGAAGAGACCATCACGGCTACACACGCGGTTGATGTATTTTAATTGGGTCAAGTGACAAGTTCTCTACAACCGGACATTAACAAATTCCCATCTGCCTCATAACCGCGGGCATGGCTTTCGAAAGATAATACCCTGCAGGGGTGTCCCAACTTAGCCCATCATAAGCTCTCACGGTCAACGAAGGATAAACCTTCTCCCGGAAAGACCCGATCTCTCTCGGAATCCCGGTTTACAAGACATTTCGACAATGGTAAAACAAGACCAGCAAAGCCGCCCGAATGTGCCAACAAATCCCGATAGGAGCTGCACATATCTCGTTCTCAGGGCACACCGGATGAGCAGTCCGTAAATCCTCGAGTTACCCCAAGGTGGCGCTGCAAAGGGCTCTAGTTTGGACCAGCACTCAGAGGAACACTGGCCCGGGGGTTTAAAATAAAGATGACCCTCGGGCTCGCGAAAACCCGGGGAAAAAGACTTAGGCGGCAAATGGTAAAACCAAGGTTGGGCCTTGCTGGAGGAGTTTTATTCAAGGCGAACTGTCAAGGGGGTCCCATAAATCACCCGACCGCGTAAGGACGCAAACTCAAGGAACATAATCCCGGTATCAGAAACTAGGGGCGGCAAGAGTGGAACAAAACACCAGGCATAAGGCCGAGCCTTCCACCCTTTACCAAAATATATAAATGCATTAATTAAATAAGAGATATTGTGATATCTCAGCATATCCATGTTCCGACATGGAACAAACTTCAACTTCACCTGCAACTAGCAACGCTATAAGAAGGGCTGAGCAAAAGCGGTAACATAGCCAAACAAAGGTTTGCTAGGAAAGGATGGTTAGGGGCTGACATGGCAAAATGGGAGACATGATATAGCAAGTGATAGGTAGCGTAGCATGACAATAGAGCGAACAACTAGCAAAGCAAAGATAGAAGTGATTTCGAGGGGTGGTCATCTTGCGTGCAAGGTTCTCAGAGTTGTCGACAGCTTGATCCTCGTAAGCGTACTCAACAGGTTCCTCGTTCACGAACTCGTCTCCCGGCTCTACCCAAGACAAGAACACAAACAAACGGAACCACAATCAACCACGAGAAATGCACAAGCAACATGATGCAAAACATGTATGATATGCAAGATATGATATGCGATGCATATGCATGCTCCGGAAGGAAAATGATGAACAAGGCAGTAACTTGGCAAACCAAGCATGCCACTGGAAAGATGAGATGATTTCGGTCGAAATCGATATAAAGATCACCGGAAACGGATGCACGGTTTGCAAATGCCAAGGAAAACAAGAATGACACGAATCTGTGACTAACAGCATGATAACACTTAAAATGCAACAAGTAACAATGCTACAGCACTCCAACATAGCGAAAAAGCATATGAAAGTAATCTACAGGAGATGCTTGAAAAACGATGAACACTGAGCTACGGCTAGTTCACAACATAACAAGCTCAAACAAGCATGGCAAAAGTGCAAAAGATAACAGGATCACAGACGGTGAAAAACTGGACATGGTAGAAAACAGCATCAGGTAGCAATGTTCAGAGCACGAAATCAACATGCTACAGGAAGTTAACGTGGCAAAACAAGGCATGGTGGTATTCTACTAAATGCATATGACAAAAGTCCCTTACTGACCATAAGCCAAAAAGGACCAGAAGATTTGATGGCAAGCATGTAAACATAGCAAGTTTCGTTATCAGGTTTCAGACTTTGCAGAAAATAGAGCATGGCAGAAACAATAATATGAGGACATGTTGGTGACCTTGATGCACTCACCACAAAGCAATGCATGACAATAAAGCATACCTAAAGAAAGATGGCATGTTTATGAAGCTATCCATGGCAAGAACAAAAGCATAGCATGTATGGATCAACTACAACAAGCTTGGCAATAATGAATATCATGTTAAGAATCTGCCAGAAATATTTTATAGCAAAAGTAGAGCAAACTTGAGTCATGCTATGGTACTCCATAATTGCAAACAAGGGCAGGAATGGATCAATTACAACTATAGCTACAAAACATCCTTACCGAACATCACCAAAATATGCATGGATCTCTCTGTAGCATCAAGTTTACATGGCAACAAAATAACAGCAGATAAGGACTTGGAGAAATCACGAAGTCCCTGAAATCAGAAACATTACGGAGCCTACTTTGCATGCTTGTGATAGTCACCACAGAAATCACAAAAATACATGGCATACACCACTGGAAAGATGGCATGGCATACAACAAAACACATGTAGAGCTCATGCCCATAAGATGCACAGTTTAAATGATACAAAAATGACAAATCTCCAAGTTCTGCTAAGAACCAGAAGATATCAGCAACTAGCCCTCTTGCAACAGAGATTTGGGCATCAAGATGACCTCTAATGAACATGGTGCAACTGAACTAAATGTAGAGCATCACGAGGCGAACAATTTGACATATTACATGCACGAAACGGAGCTATGTACAAGGAGTTATGCACTGATGAACATAGGTACTTGCTGTAACAGGAAAAAAACTTAGAGGAAAATCGGGCTTCGGGAAAGTCAACGCTCACAGTAACTGCTCAGATCGGATCGAGGGAGAGGGCGGCTCGGGCTCCCGTGGCCGGCGATGGCGACCGACGCCGGAGGAAGGAGTGGAGGCCGGAGGGCGCGTCGGTGGAGGAGTCGGCGCCGGCGCCGGCGAGGCACGGCAGCGCCGGGCGGCGGCATGGAG
>NC_057802.1:287646993-287711007 GCF_018294505.1 Triticum aestivum | reverse complement strand
GCGTGGGCCGAACGGGCCGGCGGCGGAGGGAGGTGGCCGGGTGCCACGTGGCGCGCGCCGAGTGGACGGGGCGGCGGCGCAGCTGTCCGGCCGGGCGCGAGGGAATTTTTTAGGGTTCGTGTGCGTTTCGTTTTCGGGAGGGGATGCTCTTTTATAGCTAGAGGGAGCTAGGAGGCTCCAAATGAGGTGCGGTTTTCGCCCACACGATCGTGATCGAACGACCTAGAGCATGGAAGAGAGTTTGGTGGGTTTTGGGCTGGTTTTGAGGGGGGGTTTTGCTGGACACATAAATGGACTTTGCGGATGCCCGGTTAACCGTTGGAGTACCAAACGACCTCCAAATGGAACGAAACTTGACCGGTGGTCTCCGGGTGGTATATTAAGGCCACTTGACAAGCCTTGGTCCATTCCGAGAATGTTTGACACCCGCACACGAAAGAAAACAAGAGGGGTGCACCGGAGGAGATAGGAGCACCGGATTGCAAAACAGACAACGGGGAAAATGTTCGGATGCAAGAGACGAACACGTATGCAAATGCAATGCACATGATGACATGATATGAAAATGCATGACATGAAAAAATGCACAACGAAAGACAAAACCCGACCACGGAGGGAATATCATAACACAAAGCCGAAAATGGCAAGAGTCGGAGTTACAAATATGGCAAGTTACATGCGGGGTGTTACAGCCGGTGATGGTTCTAACGTTGTACTCACCGCCGATCATGGAGATTTGGGACGCCATGGATTTGGGAGGAGGGTTAGGATTAGTGGAAGTGTCGTAATGTGAAAGGACGGGATGACTGGGAGCGAACTGTTGTAAGGTACTGTACTAGTAGAAGACGGGGACGAGTAGGGCGTGCGAACGGCGTGGGGTTGCTGGCTTGCCCGATGGATAAACGGCTGCAAGCCCCCAAAGAGTTCTCGAGAACTATGCGGGACCCACTAGATGTCATGTCTACTAGACCCATATCGTAGCCCTGATGGTATAGCTTATGCCTGTTCGCACGCCATTCCGGCTTGTGTGTAACTTCAATTAATTCCGTCAACCGTCGCGCCTCCCACGACCTTTGCCTCCCTCGTGCGGTCGCGCCCTTTGAGACTTCGACCGGCTATAAATGAGCAATTTTTTTTGCCTACTCCGCATGCATGATACTCCCTCTGGTCCTTTTTACTTTCGTCAACCGTTTATACTAAAAATATCAATATCTACAATACTGATTATAATGAGTATAAAGCACCTCTTGGGTGGGTTAGATTTTTTTGGGTTAGTTGAGTTCAAACTAACCCAAACTAACTCTAACACATGGATCCAAACAGGGCCAAGGTTAGCTATTAGAGTACTACTACCTCCCTTCTAGTTTAAAGGGCTCGATTCAAAATTTTGACCTACCCTTAGCAAGATAGAGGCGGTGGAATAGTTTTTGTAGTTCTTCACAAAAAAATGTGTTTACCAATGCATGCATGAACACTAGTTACTCTAACCCCCCTTTAATTCTTTGCCACATCAGCATGTTTGCTATTCCCGTGTGCATGATACGAGCTAAGATACCACCATTATGGCCAGCCTTAATCATCGCATGCAATAATTTAGTGCACCTTGAAATATGAACATGTGTGGGGCGTGTATGTTTTGAATGACTTGAGACTATACCTAGCCCGGCATGCAAGATAAGACTTATTATGCACCATTCCCCATACCTGCAGGAAGCCCGTTCGTCTCCAAATCTTTTCCTCTCCAGTTGTGGAAACAATATGCCTGCCAGACTCTCCTTCTCCCTCTGGCGGTCCCACCACTCCACCCCGTGTGGAAAAAATCTGCAAGCATGACTCTCCTCCCCCCGCGCTCGTCCAATCCGTTGTGACCAGCAATATTTCCACCCCTTCCCTCCCCCGTAATTTACTCCAACAAATATGCCCACGTAGCTGTTACTTAACTGCAGGTGCATTGGGTCACTGACATATGGGCCCAACAGGGGTCTGGCCCACATGTCAGTGACGCAACTGGACCTGCAGTTAAGTCAGTTCAGCTCAGTCCATATCTTACGTAGGTGTGCCATTGATCGCTATAAATATTGCGCCTCCCACGACATCGCTATCTCCTCCCCCTCACGTTCATGTACATCGCTATCTCCTCCCCCTCCCTGGCTCCCTCTCACGTCGACCACCATGGCATCGCCCCTCCCAAGCCCTAGGCGCCCTCACTGCACCGCGCGGACGGTCACGCGTCGCCGTTCCGTTCCTCTCCACTGTGAAATGTTAGTGCATGTCACATGCACTAACATTTTATCAGTTAAATCTTTGGTCAAAATTTAGCACAAATTAAAATGTTGAGGAATAAACCAGGACGAAGGTACTACTAGTAGTAGTTTAGAAGCCCAAATAAATGAGTGAGGCGCCTTAATGTTACTCTCCACTGTGATAGTCTTACGGGAAAAGCTGGGGAAGCCGCCAAAAGAACTGGCCCTAGGAGTAGTAGCTAGGGATACTAGGAGTAGTAGCTAGGGATCGAGTGTGCGAGATGAACCGGAGAAAGTAAATGCAGAGATATGAAATGCAAAAAAGACGGAGGGATGTGATGGTTGCTTGTCCGTTTATTTTACCAGGCCACTTATTACTGGGAGTGGTTGGGTTTTGTGATATGACGGCTTTACTGCCGCGCCACGAGCGGGGTGAGACTCCCATGCAGCACCGCCCTCTACACTAGTACTACTACATCAGTTGTGGTTTATCCCCCATTGAATTTGACTGAAGATTTAATTGACAAAATGTTAGTGCATGTCAACAAAAACAATATCGTTTGATTCGTATTTGAACATAGTTTTCAATGATATAATTTTAGGTGACATGCATCATCATTTATCGTACTATATATAATGTTAGTTCAATTTTTGGTCGTACTAATCTATAGTAAGGTGCCCGTGCATTGCACGGAAGAGTGAAATGCATTGATTGGGGAGTTGTTTATTTTGACAAAGGATGTGGGGGTCATCTCATGTGTAACGGGTATCGATAGGTTTGTTCGGATATTATCTCATCTCTAGAGCTCACAAACATCCGGGTGAAATAGATAAAAAAAGTATCTTTTGCAAACAAAAGCGTTCAACTGTTCAACCTGCATCCAAAACTTGTGAATAAATAACTCCTATTGTGCTTTGCAGGAAATGATCTTCAAGAATTAGTTTTTGAGTATCCATTGTTATACATGTTGGCTACAGATGACATGGCACTTTCTTATAGTCAACAGTTGGCTATACTATTTAAGTATTAACCATGCCCTTATACACCTAGACAGAGGGATTAAATCAGGATGACTTGGAAGGGGGCAGAGGATATGTAAGAAATGGTTCATCATAAGTCTTTCACCAGTACTGTAGTAAAAATTCATACATGCAAGATTCTAGACTAAACCATAAATGGATACACTTTTATTCATGCGCGATACTCCAACAGAGCAAGATCATGCATGGAAGTCTCCACATGCTTAGACAGCGGATTACATTGAGCGAAGACTAATGATCAACATTTAACTTAGTAATGCAGATGTCCAGGTGAACCTCCTTGGAGTCCCCATGCACATTGTTGGGGGTCAAATAATACCATGCGTCTTCCATGTCCACATCGGCAGTAAGGTCCCAGCTCGACAGAGTCCAAGTCAGCTTGACGTAGATAGTGTCGCCGCCCATGTACCTCCGAGGGGTAGTAATAGTGAGCACGCACCCGTACATCAGCCTCGTGTCAATGTCAGCATCAGCGGCGTCGCTGTCGGTGTCAAAACCGGCGGATCTTGGGTAGGGGGTCCCGAACTGTGTGTCTAAGGCGGATGGTAACAGGAGGCGGGGGACACGATGTTTACCCAGGTTCGGGCCCTCTCGATGGAGGTAATACCCTACTTCCTGCTTGATTGATCTTGATGATATGAGTATTACAAGAGTTGATCTACCACGAGATCGTAGAGGCCAAACCCTAGAAGCTAGCCTATGGTATGATTGTTGTTGTCCTACGGACTAAACCCTCCGGTTTATATAGACACCGGAGGGGGCTAGGGTTACACAGAGTCGGTTACAAGGGAGGAGATCTACATATCCGTATTGCCAAGCTTGCCTTCCATGCCAAGGAGAGTCCCATCCGGACACGGGACGAAGTCTTCAATCTTGTATCTTCATAGTCCAACAGTCCGGCTGTCCGAGGACCCCCTAATCCAGGACTCCCTCGTTAGCCCCTGAACCAGGCTTCAATGACGATGAGTCCGGCACGCAAATTGTCTTCGGCATTGCAAGGCGGGTTCTTCTCCAAATTCTGAGTACCTGTTGAGTAGTGTCCGGCTTCCCATAAATGTTGCACTCCCTGGCTTCCGTGCCTAATAATGGCTATCTTCCACGTGTCGAGCGAATGCGAGGAGCCAGGGCATTTTACATTTGCCTCCCTAGCCATGTGAGTAAACCATCTATTAAAGAGACGGGGATTCTTAGATCCAGATCACACCATCCTCCCACAGTGAGTATCCATCGGAGCGCGCCTCGTAGAATCCATTCCAACATGGCCGGCCATCACAGCTCCTCCTCTCACTCCCGTAGCTCTAAGCCTGGCGATTGGAAGAGGTGTTCTGTCCCTCACAGCCAATTAGTAGAGTTACAGACCCAGGGATTTCTCCCTCCAGCGTATATGGTTCCCGTTCGAGCTGGGCTCGCCACCTATAATGGCGGGGAGCAAGCGGAGAGCTCCCCCAACCCATCCAAGGGGGAGCAGGTATGCCTTGTCCCTTATTTACTAAGGGGACTTGGATTCCCAATCCATCCGTTCCTCCGTGGGCTCCTGGAGTTCTACGGCCTCCAGTTGCATAACTTTACCCCCCGCTTCCATCCTACACATCGCTGGCTACGTCGCCCTTTGCGAGCTGTTTCTGGGCTGCGAAGCTCATTTTGAGCTATGGCAGAGGCTATTCTGCCTCGTGCCCCGTACACAGAAGGGGTCACTATATCAAGTGGGCGGAGCCGAAATATGGCGCATCGCCGGTATCGGATACCTGTCCGGTACACCAAAGAAGACGTCCGAAGACTGGCCTTCGGAGTGGTTTTATATGGAGGATGTCCCCCTTCCAGATCCTATTCGGATGGGCCTTCCTGAGTTCGACAACGCCCCTTTGAAGAAACGCCGCAGCTGGCGCCCTTGGAGCCCCCAGGAGGAAGATAACGGGGAAGTCCTTTACCTGATGGGTCGGACAGATATGCTGGCCAAATGAGGATTGACAATAACCGAGGTTATGTCCATATGTATAATGCGGGGGGTGCAGCCACTTTAATAGCAGGGACAACCCATGTGGCACTTCAATGGGGAAGACGATGCCACCCGCTGTGGTCGTAAAGGTCCGAACTCCGTCGCTGCCCTAGCAAAGATACTGTCTGATTTGTATAAAGGAGAAGAAGAGGAGTTCGCCCGTATCAAGCCACGGGATGGATTCTCCATGTACAACCCCCCAAGTTGGGTGAGCTGCTACTTTCTACTCCAGTCCTTTCCGCATTCTTTGTCATAAGTATTTACCTTGTTATTTCATAACAGGAACTGAGAAAAGCCGTGAGGGAGGCCTATAGCCCATCTCCACAACTAGAGGACCCTGACCGGGACCTCGACCCCAGACTCGAAGAAGATCCGGACACATTTGTGGAGCTCATCGACAGAACGTTCTATCAGTTGAGCTGTGACGGTACCTTGGTGGCTATCATAGCCGATTATCCTGGACTGCTCCCCGCATCGCATGTATGTAAAACCAGAGCCCTAACTTCCAAGAAGGATCCCTTTTTCTACACTTCACCTACCGCACACATATGGTGTTTTACAGGGAAGGCCCTCGGGACGCCATGCCGAACCCGAAGTGACTCGCCAACAAGGGGCACTGAAGGCGGGTAGGCTTAAAAGGAAGGCGGTCAGGACTGAGACACCGTCGCAGAGGTACGAAAGAGAACCCCGCTCCGTGGTGGTCGTCTTTTAAAATATAATAACGCCCATGTTTCCTGGTAGGAAAAACGCTAGCCGGACTATATTCGGAGAGGTTGCCGGTCACGCCTCCACCAGTCGAGCTCCAGAGCCGGACATAGAGGCGGACGCTAACATGGGACCAACGCCGGATGTTCCTCCTACAGAGTATGCGGATAGGCTATCCGCTACAAATTCCGAAGTGGAGAGTGCCATGAATCACAGGCGTCGCCGGGCCATACTCCGTGACGCTTGTTTCTCCCAAGAGGCGTTCGATGCCTTCAACTCAGGAGACGCGTACATCTGAACTGCTCAAATGGTCTTGCCAGAGCCACGGACCAGTATGTTAAAGATATACGGGTAAGGAAATCTAATAATTATGTATATCAGTAGCCCCTGAGACTTGAAGCAGTTGGTACAACTGATTTAAGGATCATTGTTTGCATATGTTCTTATGGAAAAGAATACCCAGTTGTCTCTAGAGCTGGAGGAGTGCAAAGCCCAGCTTCAGGCCGCAGTTGCCGCGGTGAAGGAGTCCGAGAAGGCCCCATCTGGTAACACTTGTTTTCATTGCAAAGAATGTCATGTAGCAGGTAGTATGCGACATGCGTGCAAATCTAACAATAGATTGTGCAGATGGTCCCGGAGTGAATCCGGACGAGCAACATGCTCTACGACAGCTAAAGGGTGGCGAGCGCGTGCTTACACAAGTTAGGCAGGACAAAAACGATCTCCAAGACGCCAATATCCAGCTGGGCGTGGAACTGAAAGATGTTCGAGCCCAGCTTGCTGACTCCGTGAAGGAGAATAAGCGGCTTCGACGCGGCATTTTCAGTAAGTGCTTGAACGAACTTTTAGAGAGTTCGGCGAAGAAGCCGGCTAACAGAGTTATGTCTGCAGGTATGCTGACGGGTCGTCCCGCGAAGGAGGTGCCCGGGTCTGCGGGTGATCTTCTGCCAGAGCTCTCCCAACTGCACGAACAAGTTCGGCAAGGGATGCAGGGTATTGCCCAAGCCTTGTGGTCGTCCGCCTCCCCGCCAGGTGGCATGCGGGAGCTTATAGAGAAGCTCAAGGGAGCGCGGCGCTTCCGATTATGGAAGATATCAGCCTGCCGACAAGGTGCGAGGGAAGCCTGGGCCATGGTGAAGACGCGATATACCAAGGCCGACCCGAACCACATGGCCAAGGTCGGACCTGTGGGGCCTGATGGGAAAGAGATCCCCGTCAGTTTGGTCTATGACCAAGTAGAATTAGCTGCAAAGTATTCCCAACATGATTGTAGGCTAGACAGCCTGTTGGATGGTATAGAAGAAGAATTTAGTCAGTCTAATTGACTGTGTACTTCAAGTGACATGTATTGTCCCTAGCCGGATTGTAAATCATTTGTCATGGCGGACCTTTTCGCTTCGACCTCTGGACCCGACAGGCCGGAGTGTATCCGAATACCTGCTCAGTTATGTAGAAACCGGGGTATGCGTGGAAACCAGGCGTAGGGGTCATAAGTGCTCGAATAGACAAGTACCCAACAAGCTATGTTATATTACATGGATAGTAAGAAACATCTTCCAGGAAGAATAGTTCTGTTAAGGGTTCCTTTCCCTGGGTACGCATGCCCTAATGTGCATGTCCGAGCTGCGAAATGAGACGCAGGATATAAACATCTGGGGGCATGTATTTATAATAAGTAAAGGTCATCTTTTGTTCACCGACCGAGTATTCCCTTAAGAACGCTAGCTTTCGGCTTCACCCAGTCTGAGGTACACATCCGGCTGACCCGGCAGTAACAATCGCAGAGGTGCTCCCCTTATGCCCTAGCCGAATTAACGGGAATGTAGGGCATAAACACAAGAGCCAGGCAACCCAGCTTGGCCAAAACTTTAAGTCATATCGATGCATATAATGGCTAAAAAAGGTCCATGCGGAAGAATAACACATGTGTGGGGCATAGAGCCCGGAAGATAGTTATATTAAGCTTTTCTATAAGAAGCCCCCAGGTATCATGAGCATAGCTAGCGCGTCAAGATTGTGTAGTCAAGACACATTTTAGCCTTTTAAGGCCTTGAAGAAAAAAGGGGAAGAAAGAAAGAAAAGACAGAAATGCATATACAAAAAATTGACAGAGGTAAGGAGACGAACACCGAGTCCGGCGCTAGGCGTAGAACCTTCGGAGCCTGGCTGCGTTCCATGGGTTTGGCTCGAGTCGATTGTCCGATGCATCCCGTAGACGGTACGCTCCACCAGTTAGAACTTGGTCAATAACGAAGGGACCTTCCCATTTGGGCTTGAGATTGTTCTATTTCTTCTCCAGTAGGCGTAGAACGAGTTCGCCAACATTATAAGTTTTGGCGCGTACTTCTCTGCTTTGATATCTTCGAGCCTGTTGCTGATAGAATGCGGAACGGGCTTTTGCCACGTCACGCTCCTCCTCCAGGGCGTCCAAACTGTCTTGCCGATCAAGCTCGGCTTCTTTCTCTTGATACATGCGCACTCGAGGTGAGTCATGAATCATGTCGCAGGGCAGTACCGCCTCTGCGCCGTACACCATAAAAAACGGTGTGTATCTGGTAGTGCGATTCGGCATGGTCCGCGGCCCCCATAGTACGGAGTCGAGCTCCTCTACCTAGTGTGTATTGGATTCCTTCAAGGATCGCACTAATCTGGGTTTAATGCCGCTCATGATAAGACAGTTTGCTCGTTCGACTTGACCGTTATTTTGCGGGTGATAGACAGAAGCATAATCGAGCTTGATGCCCATGTTGCTGCACCAAAGTTTTACCTTGTCGGCTGTAAAGTTCGAGCCGTTATCAGTGATGATGCTGTGGGGGACGCCATAACGGTGTACGACCCCGGATATAAAGTCTATCACTGGTCCGGATTCGACTGTTTTAACTAGTTTGACTTCTATCCATTTGGTGAATTTATCCACCATGACCAATAAGTATTTTTTCTTATGGCTTCCCCCTTTGAGGGGTCCAACCATATCAAGCCCCCAGACCACAAAGGGCCAAGTAATGGGGATTGTTTGGAGAGCGGTAGGCGGCATATGGCTTTGGTTTGCAAAAAGCTGGCAACCGACGCAACGTTGAACGAGGTCCTGTGCGTCTGCTCGGGCCGTCGGCCAGTAGAAACCTATACAGAAGGCCTTGCTTACAAGGGCCCGAGCTGCGGCGTGGTGGCCGCGAAGTCCAGCATGAATTTCTGCCAAAAGTTGCCGCCCTTCTTCTTCGGAGATGCACCTTTGAAGGACTCCGGTAGCGCTTTTCTTATAAAGCTCTCCCTCGTGGACCTTATAGGCTTTAGACCACCGCACAATACAGCGCGCCTCGTTTGGGTCTTCGGGTAGTTCCTGCCTATTTAGGTAGGCCAGGAATGGTTCTGTCCACGGGGCGATGACAACCATTATTACGTGGGCGGAAGGTGTTATTTCGGTGGCAGAGCCTCCAATTATGTCTGAGTGTTCGGTATCTGTCATTGTGGCCGGGTCCGGACTATTATTACCGGTCTCCCCTTCCCATACCACGGATGGCTTAAACAACCTTTCCAAGAAGATATTAGGTGGGACGGGGTCGCGCTTAGCGCCGATGCGGGCAAGGACATCCGCTGCCTGATTGTTTTCCCGAGCCACATGGTGGAATTTGAGCCCCTCGAATCGAGCTGACATTTTGAGGACGGCGTTGCAGTAAGCCGCCATTTTTGGATCCTTGGCGTCGAAGTATCCATTTATTTGAGATATTGCAAGGTTCAAGTCCCCACGCACCTCCACGCATTGAATGCCCATGGAGACTGCCATCCGGAGACCATGTAATAGGGCCTCGTATTCTGCCGCGTTGTTGGAGTCTGTGTATAGTATTTGGAGTACGTATTGGACCGTATCTCCGGTGGGTGATGTCAGGACTACGCCGGCCCCCAGACCAGCCAGCATTTTAGAGCCGTCAAAGTGCATAATCCAGTTGGAGTACGCGCCGTACTCTTTAGGGAGTTCGGCTTCTGTCCATTCGGCAACGAAATCAGCCAGGACTTGTGACTTAATGGCTCGCCGTGGTTTGTATATTATGTCGAACGGGAGGAGCTCAATAGCCCATTTAGCAATCAGGCACGTGGCCTCGCGGTTGTTTATTATGTCGTTGAGTTGCACTTCAGAGGCCACCGTAATTGAACACTCTTGAAAGTAGTGTCGGAGTTTCCGGGATGCCATGAAGACCGCATATGCTATCTTTTGATAATGTGGGTACCGTGATTTGCATGGAGTGAGGACAGTGGATACATAGTATACCGGCTTTTGAAGCGGGAACTTATGCCCGTCCATCTCTCGTTCGACAACGAGCACTGTGCTTACAACTTGGTGTGTTGCCGCTATATATAGCAGCATTGGTTCGCCGACGTTAGGTGCGGCCAAGATTGGGTTCGTGGCCAAAACGGCTTTTATTTCTTCTAATCCGGCCGTGGCCGCATCAGTCCACTCGAAGTGTTCGGTGCGTCGCAGGAGGCGATAAAGGGGTAGTGCCTTTTCTCCTAATCGGGAGATAAAGCGGCTTAAAGCAGCCACGCATCCAGTTAGTTTCTGGATTTGCTTGAGGTCTGTTGGGATAGCCAACTGTGACAGAGCTCGGATTTTAGCCGGGTTTGCTTCGATTCCTCTGTTAGAGACGATGAAGCCTAAGAGCTTTCCCGCGGGCACGCCGAAGATGCATTTTTCCGGATTGATCTTGATGTCATATGTTCGGAGATTATCGAACGTGAGCCTCAAGTCGTCTATTAAGGATTCGACGTGTCTGGTTTTAATGACCACATCGTCTACGTATGCCTCCACTGTTTTGCCAATTTGTGTCTCCAAGCATGTCTGAATCATGCGTTGATAGGTTGCACCGGCGTTTTTGAGCCCGAAAGGCATGGTGTTAAAACAGAAGGGGCCGTATGGAGTGATAAATGCTGTTGCGGCTTGATCGGACTCCGCCATCTTAATTTGGTGGTATCCGGAATATGCGTCAAGGAAAGACAATGAGTCCTGTCCTGCGGTAGTGTCGATAATTTGATCAATGTGAGGGAGGGGGAAGGGATCCTTTGGGCAAGCCTTATTAAGGTCCTTGAAGTCGACGCATAGGCGCCAGGATTTGTCCTTCTTTGGTACCATCACCAGGTTTGCTAGCCAGTCCGGATGTTTTATTTCTCGAATGAATCCGGCCTCTAGTAACTTGGCTAGCTCCTCTCCCATGGCTTGTCGCTTAGGCTCAGAAAAGCGCCGAAGAGTTTGCTTGACCGGCTTGAATCCCTTTAGGATGTTAAGGCTATGCTCGGCCAGCCTGCGTTGGATTCCTGGCATGTCTGAACGATGCCAGGCGAAGATGTCCCAATTCTCGCGCAAGAACTCCCGTAGTGCAGTGTCTACTGTGGGGTTTAACTGTGCCCCGATAGATGTTGTTTTTGTAGGGTCCGTTGGATGGACTTGGAATTTGAATATTTCATCCGCTGGTTTAAAAGAGGTGGACTTGGATCTTTTATCGAGTATCACGTCATCCCTGTCCAATATGGAGCACAGCGTAGTTAATTCCTCGGCCGCGAGGGCTTAGGATAACGCCTCGAGGGCCAGTGCGACTGTTTTATTTTCAGCGCGGAGTGCTATGTCAGATCACTAGCTAGAGTGATGATTCCATTAGGTCCGGGCATTTTGAGCTTCATGTACCCGTAATGGGGTATAGCTTGGAAGATCGTGAATGCCTCCCGCCCTAGAAGGGCGTGGCATCAGCTATTGAACGGGGCCACTTGGAATGTGATTTCTTCGGACCTTTAATTCTCCGGCGTGCCGAATACCACATCTAGTGTGATTTTGCCAGCACATCGTGCCTCCCGACTAGGGATGATTCCTCTGAAGGTCGTGCTGCTTTGCTCAATGCTTCTTCTGTCTATTTCCATTTTTTGAAGGGTCTCCTCATAGATGAGGTTTAGTCCGCTGCCGCCGTCCATGAGCACTTTAGTAAGCCGGAAGCCGTCCACAATTGGACTAAGGACCAAGGCGGCTGGTGCTCGGGCTGTTCGGAATTTAGGTTCGTCACTGGCATTGAAGGTGATAGCCGTGTCGCTCCATGGATTTATTGCTGCTACGTGGCAGACTTCGGCAAGGCTGCGGAGTGCTCGCTTATGCCTATTATTTGAGGCGAAGGTCTCGAAGACTGTCAATACTGTATTGATATTCTCCACGGGATGGTGCTCTGTGGTATTGTTGATGAGGATATCCTCACCGCTCTTGGCCACCTGCCGGAGTACCCAACATGCTCTAAGGCTGTGTGTTGGTATGGCATCCGTTGTACTGTGAATTTTGCATGGCCCGTTGAGCTATCCCTCCAGTACGGTTCCACGCCCTGTAGTGGGCTTTTGTTTCTTTGTAATTGGATCGGGTGATTTATGAGAGTACACCCTTTTAATTCGGACGGGGGTTTTAGTGAGAGCCAGAGGATCCTAGAATTTTGTTTTGGTTTTCCAGGTGCTTTCCATCGCATAGTACTTCTGTACTATGGCCGCCAAGTCAGCGAAGTGTGCTATGTCACGGCGACTTATGGCGTTGAGGATTCCCTTGTCCGTGCAATTTTTTGCAAAAGAATGAAATTGTGTCTTCCTCGCGACAGTCCCTGACCTTACTCATTACAAGCAGGAATTTGGCCCAATAGTGATGTACTGTTTCTTGGGGCTCTTGTCTAATGTGGGAAAGATCACTTATATCTAGGTGGGTGGGTAGATTTAGGTCCAAACCCTGACCCGATCTGAGACCCTAGAGCGGCGGAGTTTCCGATTTTGAAAGTTCGGGCTCCGGTTTGTTGCCCAATAGGTCTATCCCGCTGTCTGATTCTAGGTTTAGAGCTTGGGCCATGTCCTCCCGTAGACGGGTATCCGGCTTAGAGAGCTCGGGAATCCGGACATAGCTTGTCCTCAAGATAGAGGAAGAATCGATGCGTTGCTCCTCCACCACCGCTATCTGATGGGTGATCGGCGGAGAGTTAATCTCCCTTTGGTCGGGTGTAAGCCCGATCCGATCATAGTCCATAGAGACTCCCAAGGCGGCGATGCGATCCAAGAGCTCATTCAAAGAAGACAGCTCCATTGGATCCATCTGCTCGGCGAATTCCGAGCCGACGTGGAGACTGTTTTTGATGACCCGAGAAGTCATCGTCGGCGCAGCGGCCGAACGGGCGGTCATGATGAAGCCGCCTAGTCGGAGAGTTTGGCCTACAGCCAGGGCTTCCCCAAAGGTGATGTTGTCCTTGACAACGAGACGAGCCATCCCTCCTTATGATGACGGCACAGTGGAACTCTCAATGAAAGCACCAATGTCGGTGTCAAAACCGGCGGATCTCGGGTAGGGGGTCCCGAACTGTGCGTCTAGGGCGGATGGTAACAGGAGGCGGGGGACACGATGTTTACCCAGGTTCGGGCCCTCTCGATGGAGGTAATACCCTACTTCCTGCTTGATTGATCTTGATGATATGAGTATTACAAGAGTTGATCTACCACGGGATTGTAGAGGCTAAACCCTAGAAGCTAGCCTATGGTATGATTGTTGTTGTCCTACGGAATAAACCCTCCGGTTTACATAGACACCGGAGGGGGCTAGGGTTACACATAGTCGGTTACAAGGGAGGAGATCTACATATCCGTATTGCCAAGCTTGCCTTCCACGCCAAGGAGAGTCCCATCCGGACACCGGACGAAGTCTTCAATCTTGTATCTTCATAGTCCAACAGTCCGGCCAAAGGATATAGTCCGGCTGTCCGAGGACCCCCTAATCCAGGACTCCCTCAGTCGCCCCTGACACACACTACAGAGATGTGGTGGCGGCCTGCGTGGGCCTCGCCAGTGGCCACGATCAAGAGGAAGATGCTGCCGTCCTCCTCCGAGACTAGCAGGCGGCGCTGATTCTCCAGCGACTCCGGCACGGTGAACGGGTAGCACGTCTCGTACTTGATGTTCTTCACCAAGGGCCACTAGTGATCGCCGCACGCCTGCGTCAGGTGATGCACGATGTCCGCCGGCGAGCCCCAAAATGGCACCGGGCACTCATAGCAGTAGACGAAGGGCTCCTTGGAGGCATCGACCGGGCCGTCCATGAAACGGGAGTGGCTGTAGGGGACGTTCCGCCAGTTGAATATATGACTAAGTTACTACGAGATTTACTACAAAATAAATCATGACGGCTATAACAGAGATTAAACTAATCATGCGGACTAGCATAGTAGATGAACAGATTGAATCTAGGACACAGACTAGAAACATGAATTCTACCACGATTTCGAACAGGAAGGACAGAAACACATACGGTGCAACGGGAGCAGCACCATTGGCGTTGAGGTTGTCGCCCATGTCGTTGAGGAAGAGGTTGCCGAGGTCGGGGAAGAAGTCGTCGTTGGTGAAGTCGTCGCTGCTAGCTGTCGCAAGAGTGCGCTCCCCAAATTTCAACAGCGCCCGCCGAATGGAGCGCATGAGGGAGTGGCTGTAGGGGACGTTGTGGCCGCCGAATGGAGCGCAGGAGTAGCCCACGAAGCAGTAGATGGTGCTCCTCCCTAGTATCTATTCTTATATCTATCTCTATCTCTTTGTAGTTGTCAAATCGAATAGTACTGCGCCGTCCACTGCACGCCCGGCTGAACACGCCTCCTCGCCCCCATCAAACCCCTCCGTTAAACCCACATGCAAACTGAGAAACCTACTCCAGCCCGCGGGAGGAAATTTGCCGGACGTGTTGTTTCGCGGAATACAATCACAGTCACTGCAAGGTCTTTGAGCAGGATCCCGGCTTCTCTGGGCCTCCAGGGATTGTTGACTGGAGGTTGGTAAGTAGCCTTGGTACACGCTCTGTTTGTCAGACTGAATTATCCGATTAACCAGGAGATAACCGACGGCAAGGATCATGATGGCAGCGCGGTTTCGTTCATCAGGCAAAACTGTGTCTACACAGTGTACCATGCGTCTCTGCATTCACCATACCCTGATATGTGTTGCCACACTCTGCGGCCCAAAGTAGGAGAGAGGGTCGCAAGTATCAGACTTTTTTTTGAAACCCAAGTATCAGACTTCGACCTGCTGGCTGGAGTTTCCCCCGTCAGGCACCCATCTAGTTCAAGCCGTCAGCCAATCTTCACAGCTTAATAAATAGTAACGTCTAACTGAGCCAGTTAGTTAGATGCGTACACTTGGTGTAGTAGGATCTTTATTTAGTTTGATGCATACACTTGTTCTTTTTTGGTAGCCCTTTTGTAATGATGGCTGATGTTTGGTTTGGAAGAGAGAGCTGCGTCTTCACTCTTCTAGCCTGCTTACTGCTTCTGTTGCACCCCCAGCCCTGGTTGTTGCTGCTGCTGTTTTCAATGTACAATCAGTAGTATATTTCGTCTGCTGGTTGAATAAATGTGTTGTTAGAACGACAAACACAATGTTTTGGAAGTCGTTGCACGGTTCGATCCTTTAGTGCCCTGTACCGTACGTAGCGCATACTATTTTTCGTACGTAAAACATTTTCCACTTGTTGATAACATGCAGCCCACTGATGAAGGCCCAATAGAGAAGCCCATAATTAACTGGAAGGGAGGCTCTCACATGAATCCGGCCCAGGTACATGGTCATGGTCCCCTAAACATAAATAAGTAAATAAATAAATAAAGCTAAATGCTCATGCACCAGTTCTTTAGATTCATGATTTAACAGGAGGATATTATTTCCTATGATAGTGTCGTTACATTCAGTCGATATTATTCTTCGGCAAAGATAGCGATCAGTCTTCTTCCTCCCAGCATTTTCTTCCTGCAACCAGCGGTCCCATGCAAATCGTAGTCAATGTCGTAAATAGATCTGGTCCATTTTTATTTTTCAATAAGAATGTCCAACCTAGCCCAGCACATTGGCGACAGCACTTTGTCATCTGCCTTGGTGCGCTCGCCGCGGCGCCGCCGACCGGCCCTGTCAACATATTTTTTTCGAAACGGTCCCTGCCAACATAGTGAATTGGGAGAGGACTGTAGTTGTGAGTATGACAGTACGGACCCACCAGGTCCACTCCCGAACACAAGCAAGCGCCTCTTTTACTACTCAGATGAACCCCTCGTTTTTTACTCTAATCCACCCTGCTGATATCTGGGACCCACATCATTTTCAACGTATAGTCAATTAACGACAGAATTGCACAACTTTTTTTACTAGTAATTCGGAGGAGCAGGCTATAAACTGGGTTGTGCGGTCTCTGTGGCCCGTCTAACATCATGACCAGCCCAGCAGTTTTTTCGTTGGGAAAATAGGTAACCCGGTATTTCTTTTTGAAGAATACCCAAGCTAGGCCTATTTGTTTTCTCCGACTTACTGGGCTGCAAATCTTTCAAGATGAGGAGGGATGCATTCCGGCCTGGCCAAAGAGTATGGTCAGTGTCTGTTAAAAGTAATATCAAAAGGGGTTGAAAATTCCAAAAAAATTATAGCAAATGGGATATTAGTTTCTTTTTTTGTTTTTGTTCTTCACTGATATCTTATACGCATTTCATTGGATTTAACATGACATAGTACTAATTTATTTTTAAATTTGTTTTAGTATGGCTACTAATTTCTGGATTAAGAATATTTTGTTCCCCAGCAAAAATTTGCGAATTTTCAAAATTTCCCACATATTTAGTTAATTTTTTTAACCCTAGTACTGACCAGAAAATGTGCAGCAATTCTAAAAATGGAAAACGGGCTGCAAGAAATTCCATATGAATTAGAAAATGAGTAAAAATTATAAAAATAATAGCAAATGGGATGTACACGCCACAGATTTCGAGGTTGACTTGTTTACGCAAGGCTTTGTCAGTCAACACACGATTCTAGCAGCACTGACTGTTGGATGTCCATCCAACGGCAGACGTTCTTCTTCAATCTCTGATCTTCCTGCTCCAGCCGCCTAAACTAGCGCCGGCGAGACAGCCTGCTCCCTCCTCTTGTGGCCTGCTGTGATGCCGCGCAGACTCCCTCCGCTGGCCTGGCCGCACGCAATCAACTGCCTCCTTATTACGCGAAAAAAATGATTCCTCCCACTGACATCTGGGGTGCACCGGTTGGGAGGCTGACCTGTGGGCCTACTAAGTTGACGCGTACGCAGGGCTTGTCAACTTAGTCAACAAACGATTCTAGCAGCAGTAACCGTTGGATTTGAATCGAACGGTCCTGCTGCTTCTTCAATCGCTGCTCTTCTTGCACCAGCCACCCAAACCAGCGCCGGCGAGACCGCCTGCTCCTGCCTCCAGTGGCCGGCTGGGCTGCCGTTGAGGCCTCATCGCCCCTACTACTCCCACCGCTAGCCAGGCCCTGCGGCGACGGCAGCCTCACACCGCAGCCGAACCAGTGAACCCTCGTACTCCTCTCCGCGTGGGCATCCACTGCCGCATCTTCCCCGGCTCTGCGTCGTCCCCTTCCTAGGCCTCGCCGTCGTCCACAGCCTTGGTGCTCTCGGTGCGGCCTGGTCAATGTGGTCAACGACCGACTTCCATCGGAAGAGTACTGTACGTGGAGAGGCTGACAGCTGGGTCCACGGCCACAACCCAGTTTTTTTGTGATTTGCCAAGTAAGTCGCTTTGTCAGGCCTGTTGGGCTGCAAATCTTTCAAGACGAGGAGAGCTTTCATTCGGCTGGCCGAGAAAATGGCCTATCAGTAATGAGAAATGGGTTGTACATTTTTAAAACACATCAAACCGGCAATTAGTTTCAATTTTCTTTTTTTCATTTCGAGATTCTAAATTGCATTGATTTTTATGCGTGGACAATTTGTTGGATTTTATATTGATATATATTTGTTTTTAAAATCAGTTTGAACATGACTCAAAATTTCGGGATTAAAAACAGTTCGGACCGCACCGAAATATGCAAAATTTCGTATAATTTTTTAACCCTGGCCACAATATGGGCTGTAATGCTAACGAAAAGAATATGGGCTCCAAAAAAACCTTAAGAATTAGCAAATGGGCTGTAAATTATTAGAAATAATGGCAGATGGGTTGTATGATGTTTTCCACGGATTTGAGGCTTTCCTAAAAAAAGGTTGACGCACAAGCAGTGACTGTTGGATGTCCATCCAACGGCCGTCGTGCTTCTTCAATCTCTCCTCTTCCTGCTCCAGCCGCTCAAACAAGCGCCGGTGGGACTGCCTCCTCTCTCCTCCCCGCGGCCAGCTGTTCTGCCGCGCAAGCCTCACCGCCCCACCGTACTCCCATCGCTGGCCTAGCCATCCCTCTACTCACCCACACCTGCTGTTATTCTCCGGCGACGGCAGACGAACTAGTAAACCCTCGTACAGTCGTACTCCCCTCCGCGTGGGGAACAACTGTCGAGTCTTCCTTGGCTCCGTGTCGTTCCCTTCCTAGGCCTCGCCGTCGTCCACCGCCCTGGTGCTCTCGGCGCGGCCTGGTCAACGTGGTCAACGAATGACATGCATTTGAAGTGGACTCTACGTGGAGAGGCTGACAGCTGGGTCACGGCTACATGCAAGGAAATGCCTCCTTATTACGCGCAAAATAATGATTCCTCCACCTAACATCTGGGACCCACCGAAAGGCCTCTACATTTCCCGAAAAAACGTTACCGCTGCGGACAACTCAGACCCACCAGCTATTATTCGCACGCAAGGAAGTGCCTCCTTATTACGCACAAAAAAATTAATACTCCCCCTGCTAGCTGGGACCCAGTATAGTGGGAGGCTGACTTGTGGGCCTACTAAGTTGACGGGGACGGAGGGCTTTGTCAACTTAGTCAATATGCACGGTTTTAGGTCCAGTGACCGTACGATGTCCATCCAACGGCCGTTGTGCTTCTTCAACCTCTGGTCTTCTTGCTCCAGCCGCCCAAAGCAGCGCCGATCGTGCCGCATGCTCCTGCCTCCCGTGGCCGGCTGTGCTGCCGTGGAGGCCTCACCGCTCCCTACTATTCCCACCGCTGGCTAGGCCCTGTGCCGACGGCAGCCTCACACCGCAGCCGAACCAGTGAACCCTCGTACTCCTCTCCGCGCGGGCTTCCACTGCCGCGTCTTCCCCGGCTCCGCGTCGTCCCCTTCCTAGGCCCCGCCGTCGTCCACCGCCCTGGTGCTCTCGGCGCGGCATGGTCAACGTGGTCAAGGAACGACTTCCATCGGAAGAGTACTGTACGTGGAGAGGCTGACAGCTGGGTCCACGGCCGCAGCAAGGAAGTGCCTCCTTATTACACGCAGAATAAATATTCCTCCACCTGACAGCGGGGACCCACCGGACGGGCCACCGTATTTCGCGAAAAAATGTTCTCCCCTGACTGCTGGGACCCACCAGCTACATCTTCGCACGCAAGGAAGTGCGTCCGGGCAAAAAACGATTCGCCCCCCTGACTGCTGGGACCCACCAGCTACATCTTCGCACGCAAGAAGTGCCTGACAGTCGGGACCCACCTGGTCGAAGCGTATGTAGCATTGTCATTCTGGTCGCGAATGTGTACGTACATATTGGTCGATGTAGAGGTGCGCACGTCTCGTAGTAGAGGCGCGCACGTAGCATGTACACATACGTACAGCGGCCAGTGTGCAAGAAAGAAAATACGGCCACGTACGTACCTACGGGCAGGGTCTCGAACGCCTACTGGCGCATACGTACGGCCAGGGCTCGTGTACATGGCTGGGTCGGAACGGAGAAACAGCGTCGTCGTCGTTTTCATGGGGAGCCAACCGGCTGGGTCGGAACGGAATGCGTCGTTGTGTTCATCGGGAGGGCTTGGACGGAACAACCGATGGAAACGAGGCCTGGCGTACCGCAGAACGGAGGAAACGGCCTTGTGTTCGACCGGCCATGTTCGAAACGGGGTCCTGTTCATCGGGAGGGGTCTGGCGTACCGCAAAACGGAGGAAACGGATCTCCTACGGTCGAAACGGGGGTCCTGTTGATCGGGAGGGGCGTGGTGTACCGCAAAGCGGAGGAAACGGACTTGTGTTGGAGCGCTATGGTCAAAACGGGGGTCCTGTTCATCGGGAGGGGTGTGGCGTACCACAAAACGGGACTCCACGGGATACTGTTCATCTCCACCGTCGACCCCCTCCAGCCTCCACGGGCTACTGTTCATCCACCGTCGACCTCCTCCAGCCTCCACCTACGACTGTTCATCCAGCCTCCACCGTGCGCTACTCCATCGGCTACTGTTCAACCAGCCCTCTCCACGGGCTCCTGTTCAACCACCCCTCCACGGGCTACTGTTCATCCAGCCCTCCACCGTCTACTGTTCATCCTGTCCACGGGGTGGTCCTATTCATCCTGCCCTCCACGGGGTCCTGTTCATCCAGCCCCAATCGGCTCGATCGATCGGGCTCCTGTTCATCCAGAGGCAACACCACGGGGTCCTGTTCATTGACCCCCACCGGGAACTATTCATCCAAACCCCCCCAACAATGCTCACTGTTCATCCAGAGGCAGCATCGATCGGCTTCAGTTAGCAGCAGTAGCGAAGGAATCGCTGAGTTCAGTTAATAGCCATCGATCGATCGCTCGGGTTCAGTAACGTGTAGCCTGCAGTGCAATCGCTCGGGTTCAGTTAGAGCCCAACGCCTCGCTCGGGTTCAGTTAGAGCCCAACGCC
The DNA here is from genome assembly GCF_018294505.1 of Triticum aestivum. Lineage (NCBI taxonomy): Eukaryota > Viridiplantae > Streptophyta > Magnoliopsida > Poales > Poaceae > Triticum > Triticum aestivum. The sequence continues at coordinate 287,690,440 of NC_057802.1, read as the reverse complement.
TCGCACCCACGCGCGTGCGTGTATGAGAGAAATGCGCATCTCTCGGCCCCGACCACCCACCGTAACCGGGAACACCCTGATATTTTCGTCGCCCTCGCTTCTACCACAGTTTTTTCCGTCATGGACGGCCCAAAGAATGTCATGTAGCTGCGTCTCCGGCCCCCCAGGACGAAAAGCCCATTTTCTGTCATGATTTTTTGTCATAGAAGTAGGACCCCACCACATCTACGATGATACCGTGTTTTGTCACAATTATTTTCATAGAAGTGTCATAAGTATGACAGAAAAAAAAATCGTTCGGCCCAAAATGTCACGGATGTGTCTTTTTTTGTAGTGACGGCTTCCATCTTCTGGACTTCACACCAAACGCCGTGGCGTGCATGGCCTTCTTTGCCCACCTCTGCGAGGGCTTTGCCGGAGTGCTCCCCCGTACGGCGCTCTTCTGCCACTAGTTTTCCCCTCGCATCCAGCCAGGGGGTGTCATCTCTGGCTGCATCACCTGGATCCCAAGGACCCAGAGTAGGGGCACGTACCCGGAGGGTGCCCAGAAGGAGAGGTGGGACGAGTGGCGGGGCCGGTGGTGCTGGATCGAGGAGGAAGACCCGCCGGAGTTCTGTCGGGTCCATCAGAGGCCGCTGGTCCGTGGCAAGGACTGGAGTGACCTCGACGCCGATGACGAGAAGCTCATGGTCGCCACCACGAGGATTCACCGCCTTACCTCGGGTGGGCTCACCCTCGAGATGATCGGGGCCGACTTCCTCCGTCTCCTGATCGCCCCGCTGCATAACAAGGGGAGGCTGGCCTGGGATTTCAGGAACGCGGCCGATATCATGAGGCTCCGCCCTGGCCTAAAGCACAATTTTACGGTGCTGTAGCATGCCAATTTCTGCCAGAGGCTCTTTCAGCTCAGGGTGAATGAGGACGGCGGGGTCGAGAGGACCGACAAGGCCGAGAAGGCCGGCAAGGCCGTCAGGGCCAGCGGGTCTCTGTTTGCGTTGCCAGCAGAAGTGGTCCCGCTGAGCAACAATTCTCGCCAGACCAACATCATCGCCATGATGCCGGACTTCAACATGCACGGCCTCGATCCAAGCTGGGCCGAACCGGAAGCGGAGCAGGTGCAGGCGTTCTTCGACAACCTGTCGGAGAGGTATGTCCGTGACGAGCCGAAGCTGATCCGCGACACCACCAAGGCGGAGCTGGCATACATCACTGCCAGGGCGGAGGAGGTGGCACTTGCCCAGGAGCCCGACAGCTGCGGCACCGAGGAGGACGAGGCTGATGCGGCCACCGAGGAGAGGGAGTTCACCGAGTGGGCGGGGTCTGCCGGGGAGGCCAGCGGCGCTGGTGCCGGGGCTCCCCTTGTTGAAGACGTGGTCGAGGAGTCGACCGAGGAGGAGACCAAGGCGGATGACTCCTCGCCCCTAGCAAGGAGGCACGTCCTGCGGCGGGCTAGCTCTGGCAAGCCGGTCCGACCCGGCAGGACCACGCAACGGCAACAGGCCCAGGCGCAGCCCGTGCGTCAGACGAGGGCCACATCAGTGAAGAAGAAGGCAGCGGCCACCGCTTCTTCCTCGCCCAAGCGGCGCAGGACCCCATCCCCTTCTCTTCTCCCTTAGGACAGCGAACCCGGGGCCGATTTTGACCTCGGGTCCTTCAGCCCGAAGAGGAAGAGGAGGCCGGCGGAGGAGGAAGAGTAAGCATCTCGCCCTTTATCATTTCTGACTCCCAACCCGTGTTGTTTCCCCTGACTTGATCTTGTCTTTGCAGGGAGACAAAGATGCTGGCCCAGAGGGCGGCGAAGAGGGCCAAGGCTCGGCGGGCGTCAAGCCCCCGGTGAGCACTTCGCGCACACCGGTGGTGGTGGAGATCAGCCCAGATGCCAGCCCTCGGTGCAGCCCCCGCTTCAGCCCCCAGTGTAAGTTCATTACTCGCTCCCCATCGACGGGCGTTGGGGCACGAATCGTTGGTGCTGACCTTGTCGGGTTTGCACGAGGAGAGCAGTAGCAGGAGGAGCCCACGAGGGCCACTCCCAACACGCCGCCCCATCGACCACGCCGCCAAAAGGGGCGTCCCCGGCAAGGGCAACCACCGCCGAGCCCACGCACATGGAGGAGGAGGAGGCGGACTTGGGTGCTGGTGGCTCTGTCCTAGCAACGAATGTCGGTGGGGAGGGAACTTCTTCTCAGCTTGGCACGGTTAAGCGGCCTGCCTTCCGTCCCTGTCTTTTTTTTCTCTCTCTCTTTTTTTAACCTTGATCTTGGCCTCTTTTCGTCCTTCCTTTCTGGTTTCAAGACCCTCCCTCAGTGGACCAGGAGGATATCGACATCGTCATCGTCATCGGGGAGGTCGCCAAGGACGCCGAGGCCGAGGCCGTCAGGATCGCAGCTTAGGAGGCCGTCAAGTCCGCCATCGGAGAGGCCGGCGAGGGTCTTGCCGGGGAGGCCGGCAAGGCTGCCGCCGAGGAGGCCGCCAAGGCTGCTGCCGGGGAGGCCGCCAAGAAACCTGCCGAGGAGGAGGTGGCCAACGACCAAGCCTCCTCCTCTACAGCCGCCGCGCCGGGCAAGTACCTGAAGGTGGGCGACGACTTGTTCGTCCGCCGCCCAGGGTCGGCAGACACCAGAGCGCCTGCCGAGGGGGAGGTCTTCGATGGTGAGGTGCTCGCCACCGCACGCTCCAGGTTGTCCATGAACCGAGCGCCGGTGGCAACGGTTCCCAGGAGGAGCGGCTTCTCCGAGCCATGGGCGCCAACTTCCAGAAGCTCCAAGCGCTCCACCGTGCCCGCCAAGACAAGGTGAAATCCAGGATGGCGGCGGTGGACAAGGCGGAGGCAGATCTTGAGGAGCATGTCGCTCAGATGCAAGTTTGGTTTGGCGAGGCTCGGGATGAGCCGAGGGCTGCCCAGAGGGAGATGGATGAGCGCAAGCGAGAGCTCATCCTAGAGCAGGCCAATATTGAGAAGGCCCAGGAGGCGGCGAAGGCGCAAGCTGCCAAAGACAACACTGCCCGGCAACAGCAGAAGGCTCTGCTGGACTCCCAAGAGGAAGACCTTGTTGCCCGTGAGCAGCCGCTTGCCGCCACGCTCCACGGCAAGGATGAAGAAATCGGGAAGATCATCACGCAACAGACCCAGGAGCTAGAGCAGAGGTACAAGGAGGCACTCGATGCTCAGGCCCTACGCCACGCTGGCAAGGTGAATGAGCTGGAGCTGGAGCAGGAGGAGCTGAAGAAGAAGGCCCTGGAGCTGATGGAGGAGAGGGACACAGCTAACCGCTCTCTCACGGATTCGCAGGTCGCCATCTCCGACAAGGCCAAGCTACTCTCCGAAGCCAACGACTCCATCAACGACCTGAAGCTGAAACTGGACGGCTTGGATGGGAAGCTTTCGGAGGCCGGGGCTCGTGAGGAGACCCTGAACAAGGCCCTGGAGGACGAGAAGCGGCAGCGGAGCAATGTCGCCGCCGAGCACGAGGATTACGCGAAGAGCATAAACCTCTGGATCAGCCGCCTCGTCGACGTTGCCGGGAGGATCACCGCGAAGCTGGCCGCCATGGGCATGCCGGACGTCAGGTACTCCCAGGAGCCGAACGTGAGCCCCAATGCCAGGCTGACCCTGTTCTTCGAGGGCGTGCTCGATGCCCTGGAGCAGCTCCGCTCCAATCGAGCAGTCTATCTGGCAAATGAGTCCCGGAGGCTCTGCCGGGGCGCCCTGGCCAAGATGCTCACCAAGGTGGCATTCTGGAACCCCAGCATCGACTTTGCCGACGCGCTGGAGAGCTTGCCGGAGGGCACGGACCTCGCGGCGCTCGAGGAGCGTATCGAGCCCATCATCAGCTGCCTCGACGGAGTCAAGAGGGTGGAGGGCCAGCGCTGGGACTATGCACCCCGTTTCTCATCTCCGCTGCGAGTTCATGACCAAGAAAATTTTATCTTAAGTTGGAACCACATCAACTATTGATGTAATATAACTCTGCAGTACTTTGAAATGAAACACGCTATCTTCCTGTTTGATCTTTCCTTGTATGCACACACCCTACGCCTAGTTGGATAGGTTTGCCAGCGTGTAAACCCATGCTATGGAGCTTTGAAGGATGGATCCTTAGCAGCCAACTGGGGGGCGCTTGCTGCCAGGCAAGCCACCCTGCCGTTCTCAGCGCAGCCGCCTGAACTATTGAGCGGACTCGAAATAGAACAAGGGCGTTGCCAATAGCGGGAGGGATCCATTGCGCACAGGTTTTCCACACAATGCGCAAAATTCTTCGAGGAGAATAACCTTATATTAAAAAGGAATTTGCTCAAGGTTCTACATGACTTAGCTTTTTCGTCGCTACGTGTACAGTTGTCGCGGCTGCGGACCGCATCGCCTCGCCTAGCTGATGGCACCAGAGCGTGGCTGATCGACGTCGCCTTCTTCTCTCAAGCCATCACAACAAAGGAGTCGATGAACCAGCTTCAAAACCGGATTTTCACAGCTTGCGCCCCCTACCTGGCACGCCAAAGATGGCGGGGTTCAAGAACGACACCTATGGGATCACAGGGAATCCCTACTACGGTTGCCGGGGCTCGGGGCTGTAAAAAGAGCGGGTTTAGAAGATCAACGCGGGGGAATTTTATCCAGGTTCGGGCCGAAGGTGATGCATAATACCCTAGTCCTGCTTTGGTGTATATTTGGTGTTCTTGAGATCTTGAACTAGCTGTGGTGCATGCCTAGCCCAAAAAGTCTGAATCCTTCCTCAGTATGCCTCGGGCCTCTTTTTATACGTCATGCCACTACGAGGGTGCTTGCTTGGCTGTCCTAGAAGCTGCATGCTGCCACGTAGGTGCGTGCCTAGTTGGCAGGCTGGCTCCTGCGTCAGAACGGCCATGGGGCAGCGAAGCCTTGGTAAGTGCGGGCCTGGTTGTGGCCCCGCAGACGTCCCCGGCAAGGGTCTTGCCGGGGTCTTGTGCGCGTCCCCGGCAAGGGCCTTGATGGGGGCCTTCGCCTTCTGGTTCTCATCTAGTCTTGCAGGCCTTCAGTCTTCACAAAGATCTGCATACCACCATGCAGGCACCTCTCGAGCCTTGGTTCCAATGTTGTTGATGGTATCAGAACTCTCAGGCTCAAGGGTGGCGGCCTTGCAGGTGTTGGGTAAGTTGCCTCGACAAGGCTCTTGCCGGGGCAGCACAGGTCATCCCCGGCAAGGCTCTTTCCGGGGGAAACCCACCTTGCCTCTTCACTCTTCGCGCCTCTGGTTTCAGCGTTGCTCTGGTAGTCTTGTTCCTTGCTTCTTCTGCCCCGGCAAGCGTGGCCGCAGGTGTGGCTACAACTGCCCGTGCAGAAGTAAAGGGGTACAGAAGGCCGCTACTTTTGTACACCGACACAATAGTAGTGGGAGCAAACTAAACAAAATAACTATCATGAGAGTGAAAATTAAAATCATGATGACAAGTTTCACGGTTATGATGTCATCAACATAATCATCATAGATAGCAACTTTGTTCTCATAATCAATTGCAACCTCCTCCAAAATAGTGGATTCATCATTAAATAAAGTCACGAACTCTCCAAATCCACTTTCATCAATATAATCGTCATAAATAGGAGGCATGCAATCATCATAATAAATTTTCTCATCAAAACTTGGGGGACTAAAAATATCATCTTCATCAAACATTGAATCCCCAAGCTTATGGTTTTGCATATCATTAGCATCATGGATATTCAAAGAATTCATACTAACAACATTGCAATCATGCTCATCTTTCAAAGATATTTTGTCAAACATTTTATAGAATTCTTCTTCTATCAATTGAGCACAATTTTCCTTTCCATCATTTTCACGAAATACATTATAAAGATGAATAATATGATGTAACCTCAATTCCATTTTTTGTAGTTTTCTTTTTGTAAACCAAACTAGTGATAAAACATGAAACTAAAAGATTTAATTGCAAGATCTAAAGATATACCTTCATGCACTCACTTCCCCGGCAACGGCACCAGAAAAGAGCTTGATGTCTACTATGCAACTTTACTCTTGTAGACACGTGCTGGGCCTCCAAGCGCAGAGTTTTGTAGGACAGTAGCAATTTTCCCTCAAGTGGATGACTTAAGGTTTATCAATCCGTGAGAGGTGTGGGATGAAGATGGTCGCTCTCAAACTACCCTGCAACCAAATACAAGAAATCTCTTGTGTCCCCAACACACCCAATACAATGGCAAATAGTATAGGTGCACTAGTTTGGTGAAGAGATTGTGATAAAAGTGTAATATGGATGGTAGAAATATATTTTTACAATCGGAATAAATAAAAACAGCAAGGTAGCAAATAGTAAACGGGCACAAAAACGGTAGTGCAATGCTTGAAAATGAGGCCTAGGGTCCGTACTTTCGCTAGTGCAATCTCCCAACAATGCTAATATAATCGGATCATATAACCATCCATCAACGTGCAACGAAGAATCACTCTGAAGTTCCTGTCACTACAAAAAAAAGACACATCCGTGACATTTTGGGCCGAACGAATTTTTTTTGTCATACTTATGACACTTCTATGACGATAATTATGACAAAACCCGGTATCATCACAGATGTGGTGGGCTCCTACTTCTATGACAAAAAATCATGATAGAAAATGGGCTTTTCGTCCTGGGCGTGCCGGAGACGCAGTTGCATGACATTCTTTGGGCCTTCCATGACGGAAAAAACCGTGGTAGAAGCGAGGGCGAGGAAAATATCAGGGTGTTCCCGGTTACGGTGGGTGGTCGGGGCTGAGCGATGCGCGTTTCTCTCGTACACGCACGCGCGCGGGTGCGAGGCGTTGGGCTCTAACCGAACCAAAGCGAGGCATTGGGCTCTAACTGAACCCAAGCGATTGCACTGCAGGCTACGCATTACGGAACCCGAGCGATGGATCGATGGCTGTTAACTGAACCCGATCGAGCGATTCCTTCGCTACTGCTGCTAACTGAAGCCGATCGATGCTGCCTCTGGATGAACAGTGAGCGTTGATGGGGGGGTTGGATGAACAGTTCCTGGTGGGGGTGGATGAACAGGACCCCGTGGTGTTGCCTCTAGATGAACAGGACCCCGATCGATCGAGCCGGTTGGGGCTGGATGAACAGGACCCCGTGGAGGGCTGGATGAACAGGACCACCCCGTGGAGGGCTGGATGAACAGTAGACGGTGGAGGGCTAGATGAACATTGGCCCGTGGAGGGGTGGTTGAACAGGAGCCCGTGGAGAGGGCTGGTTGAACAGTAGCCAGTGGAGTAGCGCGCGGTGGAGGCTGGATGAACAGGAGCCCCGTGGATGAACAGTCGCAGGTGGAGGCTGGAGGAGGTCGACGGTGGATGAACAGTAGCCCGTGGAGGCTGGAGGGGGTCGACGGTGGAGATGAACAGTATCCTGTGGAGTCCTGTTTTGCGGTACGCCACACCCCTCCCGATGAACAGGACCCCCGTTTCGACCGTAGCGCTCCAACACAAGTCCGTTTCCTCCGTTTTGTGGTACGCCACACCCCTCCTGATGAAAAGGACCCCCATTTCGACCGTAGGAGGTCCGCTTCCTCCATTTTGCGGTACGCCAGACCCCTCCCGATGAACAGGATCCCGTTTCGACCATGGATGGTCGAACACAAGGACGTTTCCTCCGTTCTGTGGTATGCCAGGCCTCGTTTCCATCGGCTGTTCCGTGCAAGCTCTCCCGATGAACACGACGACGCATTCCGTTCCGACCCAGCCGGTTGGCTCCCCATGAACACGACGATGACGATGTTTCTCCGTTCCGACCCAGCCATGTACACGAGCCCTGGCTGTACGTACGCGCGAGTAGGCATTCGAGACCCTGCCCGTATGTACGTACGTCGCTGTATTTACTTTCTTGCACCCTGGCCGCTGTACGTACGTGTACATGCTACGTGCGCGCCTCTACTACGACACGTGCGCGCCTCTGTACACGTTCGCGACCAGAATGACAACGCTACGTACGCTTCGACCAGGTGCTTCCCGACTGTCAGGCACTTCCTTGCGTGCGAAGATGTAGCTGGTGGGTCCGAGCAGTCAGGGGGGCGAATGGTTTTTTTTCGGACGCACTTCCTTGTGTGCGAAGATGTAGCTGGTGGGTCCCAGCAGTCAGGGGGAAACGTTTTTTCGCGAAATACGGTGGCCCGTCCGGTGGGTCCCCGCTGTCAGGTGGAGGAATAATTATTTTGCGCGTAATACGGAGGCACTTCCTTGCTACGGCCGTGGACCCAGTTGTCAGCCGCTCCACGTACAATCCACGTCCGATGGAAGCCGTTCCTTGACCACGTGGACCATGCCGCGCCGAGAGCACCAGGGCGGTGGACGACGGCGAGGCCTAGGAAGGGGACGACACGGAGCCGGGGAAGACGCGGTAGTGGAAGCCCGCGCGGAGAGGAGTACGAGGGTTCACTGGTTCGGCTACAGTGTGAGGCTGCCGTCGCCGTAGAATAACAGGGAGTGTGGGTGAGTAGAGGGATGGCCTGGCCAGCGGTGGGAGTAGTAGTGGGCGGTGAGGCCTCCGCGGCATCACAGCCGGCCACGGGAGGCAGGAGCACGCAGCACGACCGACGTTGCTTTGGGCGGCTGGAGCAAGATGACCAGAGGTTGAAGAAGCACTACGGCCGTTGGATGGACATCGTACGGTCACTGAAGCTAGAATCGTTTATATTGACTAAGTTGACAAAGCCCTTGGTACGCGTCAACTTAGTAGGCCCACAGGTCAGCCTCCGAAACGGTGCGCCCCAGATGTCAGGGGGGAATCATTTTTTGGGCGGCTGAAGCAAGAATATCCGAGATTGACGAAGAAGCACGACATCCGTTGGATGGACATCCAACGGCCACAGCTGCCAGAACCGTGTGTTGTTGACAAAGTCTTGCATACGCGTCAACTTAGTTTTCTTAGGGGACGCGTCAACTTAGAAGGCCCACAAGTGTGTGGCAGAGAACATATAGCCCATTTGCGATTTGTAAGAATGTACAACCCATTTTTTAATTCTAATGGAATTTACTACAGCCCATTTACAGTTTGTTAAAAGTGCAGCCCATTTTCTAGCTAGGACAACGATTAATAATTTCAACCAACCGCTCAAAACAGAATTCAAAAAAAAATCCCACATTTTATGGGATCCGAAATATTTTTATCCGAAATTTCTAGTCAGATTAAATATAATTTCAAAATAAAGTTGTATTATGTTAAAATCCAACGAAATATTTCACGCGCAACAAGTAATGAAATTAAAATTTTCCAATTCCAAATTAATATATTTTTAAACTAATTATGCGTTTGGTGCATTTTTTATAGTTACTGCCCAGTTATTATAATTACATCCCATTTATTATTTCTTAAAGTCCATTTTCTTGTTAAGCCTAATGCGTACCTCCTAGGAAAGTTTGCAGCCCAGTGGGGCGGAGAATAACAAGTTGACCCGGATATGGTGTACAACTGTCGGCCCAGTTGCATTGCTGATGTTGAAAAAAAGGCATGTGTAGTACAGTACAACCTAACATGGCTACTTAGCCCACATTCAGCGACGCCGGAAAGGCCCAAACAAGGCTTCTGTACAACTTTTTGAAGTCACTGAGCTCAATTAATAACTTAAGAAAAAAGTTAGATTACAGTGGAACCTAATTAAAAGCTGTCACGAGCAAAGAAATAATTCAACGGGTCCCACTTGTACGTGTGTGCATGTGCGTGTGTGTGTGTGAGAGAGAGAGAGACCGAGACCCATTGGTCGATGCTCGTAAATACATCTTTCAGCCATATGCATTGCTGATGCTCAGCAAAAACTTATATAGTTGACACAATCATATAGAACATCATAGCACACTGAACCTGCATACAAAAATTTCACGCAGGCGACACAATCAGGATGGAAGCAGTGGATCGCTACGGGTAGGGCTATGTTAAAACCAACGAACTCGTACATAACAGTTCATCGTCTTTATCAATGATGGGGAAATATCTTGAATGTTGTGCAAAGAAAACAGACAGACAACACAATAAGTTCTGCTAGCACATTAAGTTGACGTACAACCCTTTCTAAAAAAAGTTCAGGTACAAAATTAGAACAAGTCACAATCAAATGTACTGGCACGTCAGTGCTTCACACCCATAGCTCGGATTTAACTAGTATCTGACAAGATTCAGTTGCTACCTCAAATTAGAGCACATCCAGGCAGCCAGCCCTACCTCTTCTCCCAAAGAAGCAGTGGCCTCCGCCGCGCGATGGGGTAGGCCTTGTGCCATCCATCGTTCCAAGCAACACGGGGAAAGTCTGACGTTGACTCCTGTAATGGACGTCGTCGACGGACCCTGGCACCAGCGGCGGCGGCAGGACTTCGATTGATGGATTGACCACTTCTTCGACATGTACGAACACTCGATACAGGTACATCCCTAACGTGGTCCGTGGCGGCCTTGGTGGCGACGAATAGTACAACCCCGGTTCCTGCACCGGTATCTCAACACCAATCACCTTCGGTATGGTGGACGGCTTCTTCATCCATGCCATAATCGTCAGAGCCCAGCTGTCTGGAGGAACAAACATACTTACGAGCTCACCTCCAAGGTCGTTGATAAGCTCATTCATGGACTCGCTATTCCAAGCACGTCGAGGCATGCCGTGGAAGGTAAGCTTTGTTAAAAACTCAAGCTCAGAGGGCACCGAGCCCCATCCTGGGTGCCACTTATCAAAGCTCACCAGCGCGCCATCACAGAACAAACACCGGGAAGATTCGAACACACGACTGCAGTTGAAAGTTGTCCGGAACCTGACGAAGAAATCAGCCGGTGGCGGATAGACTTCGACGAGCAAGTCACTTATTTGGATGCCGTGTGCAATGCCAAGAGCTTTGACAAGGTCGTCCGGTGAGACAGGAGGCCGGTCGCCGTTGATGGTTACCATCAGCACTTTGCCGGCAAACTGGTCGTCAAGCGCCGCCATGCCACTATTGATCGACAGCACGTAGCGACCGAATGCAGGACGGACCTCAGGATCTCCGGCTAAGAGATCTGCGTTGACCGGTGACATGATAGTGAGCTTGAGTACAGGGAGTACGGGAGGGGGATTTGAGGGAACTGGAGTAGGAATCAAGATTCCAGAGGTGGGGGAGGGGCGGGAGATTGGGGATGAAAAGGTAGCTTGAATTTTGAACACGCGCCAATATGCTCTCGGCGTGCAAGCGCACGAAAACACCGGTGGCGCCGACATGTCGGCCTAAGAGTCCTTATTCTTTCTTTTTTGGAGAGCCCGGCCTTTTTTAGGATCTTTTGAGAGCCCGGCCTGAGAGTCATAATTGACTTGTTTGGCATTGCGTTACTACTCGACCCATATTCGATGACACCTCACTGGCCCAAACAAGTGTACATCATCGAAAAGACACTGAGCTCAAATTATATAACTTGAAAAAAGGAGATACACTCTGAACACTAGAGAATGGTGATGCCCTCATTTAGCCCACCAGTAGTTCAAGACAATAAATAGTTCAAAACAACGATATATACAACATTCAAACACTGACTAGTGACTACTACTGACATAAACAGCAAGACATGATAGTTCATAAGAAGTCTTGCTACACCACAAAAACGCAGCCATCTGTAGTGCTCAGACTCTCGTGATCCAGATGAGAATGACATTCTAAACAGAGGCAACTATTACATAGTAAGAGTGACATAGACAAGGATGACCAAATGACAAGGAATATGCATAACAAAAGAAAGAACTACCCATCCAGAACAAGCAGCAAAGACAACAAAGTCATTCGAAGAGATGATCCAACACCATCATAATTTGCAGCCCCGCTTCAGCGACCAATGATCCGGAGACACCAGTACTCCACCCTTTCGACGCAACAGCCCAATTACCTATCAACCTGAAGGCTTGAACCACATCACTGCCTGTCGTAATTGAGACATCCAAGGATCAAAGTTAATTCGGATGCCTTTGTCATTCTCACCTTCTTTTGGCTGCAGGCTGTATCGTTGACAATCAGGGGAGTTTGCTCCCGAACTCCTAGGGCTCGCCGTGTAGACACAGTTTTCCATAGCAAACAGAGCCTCTCTGCCATGAAGGTCCTTGCCAACGGTGATCTCCTGGTTAATCGAATAATTGAGTCCGAGAAACAAAGAGTGTGAACAAAGGTTGTTTACCCGCCTCCAACTAAAAAATCCTGAAGGCCCCAACAAGCTGGTATCCTGCTAATAGACGTAACAGCCACTGTCCGGATACTCACGTATTTCACGGTGCTTGTATACAGTGGGGTTTTTGCAACATAAATTTTCCGGCTCATGTGTCTGAATGATCATCAGTCTTTTGCCGTCGTCTGATCGAGCGAGGAACCAGTTGTGCTTCCCTATTTTTGGCAAAGGTGGTGTGATTACAAAGGGCAGTAACTGTAGGGACACTGCATCATATCAAAAAGGACAGGCATTGTTAATGTAAGATCAGCATTGTTTAGAGTATGAGTAGGATAATGAAAGAAACAGCATTGATATGTCCCTGTTGGAACTGGGAGGAAAATACATGGAAATGTATACTGGGTTCGAAAATATAGAAGTGCCATGCATGGTTATACTCATGTTATCTCGCAATCGATTCTTCACAGGAAACTACCATGTCATGCACGTTATGTAATCATTTTTTGTCCTCACAAACAAATTCTTCAAGGTAACTAACAGACCATGCATTGTTATATACTCGTGTTCTGTAGGCAAAATTTTTGTGAGGATATTATTCTAGCCATTGATTGCTGAAGGGCGAATATAGGTATGTACACACGGTAAGCATTACATGATTTCACTACTTCCAAATATAGAGTTCTCCATATGCACATTTACTTCCCTAATGTATGGTTAGATGAAACCAACAGTGTGGTGCATTTTTCTACATCATGAAAATGAGGAAACTAACATGGCCATTGATACACACTCATATTTAGTAGTAGTAGTAGTAGTATATAGATTACTGTAAAATAAGGAGAATATCCATATATTCCTAACCGTTTGATTATTCAGGGGTACAAATTGGTTGTAATGACATGGTCACAATTGCATGAATTAACTCATTCCAAATATAGCTGATTTACGGCGTCTCTAATACATTGCCATAGTTCTACTCAAATTCTGCTCAAACAGGGATATGCCAATCATCACAAAAAGTTCAAACAGTGTCATGGCGTCATCATTAACATGAGACGGAAACAACTTACATGCGCCGTCCCAGCAATACCTGGTGCGATCTGCTTTGTCAATCGCATAGATGATGCCATTGTGTTCAATAGCATCACATAAGTGTGTATCAGCTTTGACGATGATCCACTGCGAGCTGAGTTGTCTCTAGCTAAAGAAGGCACCAGCGTAAAGATAGGCGAGTCCGCGGTCGAACAAGGCAATTAGCTTGAAGTCTGTGTAATTCGCATGTCGTGTGGGCACCTGGCAGATTACAATCTTCTGCAAAACAAGGTCCGTCCAACTGACGTGGTAATCTAGATGACTTGGACCGCGATGATAAACTCTATATAATCGAACGAAGGAAGGATAATCTCATGGGAGGTCTGGAAGTTCACGAGCACCAACTTTCTACCGTCTTCTCTGAAGGCAGCCATCCAGTGGGAGTTCATGCCGACCCAGTACATACCTTCCAAGAAGTTTCGGGCGATGGTGATCGGATCGAAGTCGAGGGAAATGATGTACGGCGACCCAGTACATACCTGGAAAGAAGTTTCGGCTAATGGAGATCGGATTGAAGTCGAGGGACATCATGTACGCCTCCGTATCATGGTGAGCCAATCTCGCAAGACCAGATAGCAGCAAGCAGGGTGTCTTGAAAAGCTTAGGCCTCGCTTCGATGATGGCCGTGTGCATGCCCCTCGAGCATGCAGCCAGTCGCAGGGCGCTCCACATATCCATACACGAACAATAAAGGACGAGGACGTCACTGGGGAGATTGTTCCAATCGCGGCTCATATGGATGCTGCGCGGTTCGCGTTCGGCCATGGTGGAGTTTGGAAGGTGGGGTTTTGGGGGGCTTGATTTACGGGGGAGAAGGCTGTCGGTGCTGGAGCGGCTAGCGAGGGAATAGTGGTACTGGGGGAGGCAAGCGAGGCGAGGGTACGCGGGGGCACAGTGAGACAATGAAGAGTGACCTCAGGATCTCCGGCAAGAAGGAGATGGAGATGGAGTGGTGCTAGGGGAGAGGGAGACGAGGCGAGGCATGCTATACAACGGCGGTGACAGTGACTGCACAGTGCACAAGGTGAGGTGGACTTTGGTAACCCGGACACGCCGCCTGGACTGGTGTCACCTCAGGCGCAGGGTCTTGTCACTTCACTGTGAGGACCGGATGAATAATAGTATTTTGACCATCAAGTGTACCACAGTTGTACTACAACTACTAGTTGGAGTAGTAGGAACATGAGTAGTACTCCCGTGCTAGCATGCCTCTGGGTTCACTTCATCCTCCAGCTATCATCCATATTCCGAGCAGAACCAAATTCTCGTGCATGCGGAAGCGCGAAGAAGGACTTTTCTTTTTTGAGGATAACCGCATATTCCTCAACCGTAGTAGGAACATGAGTAGTACTCCCTCTGGTCCTCTTTTGTCTGCGCATAAATTTTTTCAGTATTTCTCTAATTAGTATGCGTATATACCCTTTTGCATGCGCCCATTTCCCTCCATGCCCCGCATTCACAGCATTAATTAGCATACGCATGAGCAGCTGCAGCCAAGCTCCAGCCAATAAACTGCAACATGCAAGTGGGCCATTCTATGCGCGTGGGAGAGAGAAATGGCAACCGGAGAGCCCGTCCAATCCATTGCATGCAGCAGTCAAACCACCACAGCTCTCCTCATGCATGCGCATAACTTCTCCCATTTACTTCTCCATCGAGAACCGATTTTCCTCGGCTTTTTCACTACACCTTGATCTTTATTTGCATCCAAACCACACTGCATTCACATTGTTTTAACCTCTTCACATCCTCCTGGAGTAATTCTGAAGCCCCTATAAATAATCATCTTCTTCAGTTAGACTAGCCATCTAATCCTAATTCTCCAAATCATAGCCCTCCGGTCCAGCGGTTCCAAATGGCGAAAGAGATCAAGATGCAGGTTTTTAGCGTCCAACATGTCCTCGTCAAAGGCTCGTTGAGCATAGTTGCCACAGTCACCGACCACCCAAGGGTTGTTCGGAAGTGGATCAACAATGTATCCAACTCCCTCCAAAAGGTGGAGATGAATGTCATCGGTCTCGACACAGAGTACACGGAGCGTGCCACTGGGAAGATCCAACGCGCCGCTGTCCTTCAGCTGTGCCTCGAAGATGATGTTTTGGTGTACCACATCATACACGTGCCCTCCATACCAGGTGAGCTTCACGATTTCTTGTCTCGGGAGGACATATACTTCTGTGGGGCAGCCATCGCAGGGGACAAACAGAAGTTGGAGTCGTACAACCTTGATTTGAAAAGCATCACTGACCTACAAACCAAAATAAAAATTCCTGTAGAAGATTGTGATAAACCGACACCATCCCTATTCGGCGTAGCAAATTTTGTGCTAGGAACAAATCTTCAGAAGGGTGACGAGACGCTGGCATTAAGGTCGTCTGGATGGCAGAATTATCCCTTGACGTACGAGCGGATAAAATATGCTTCCCTCGATGCCCGTGTGAGTTTCGAGATAGCTGCAAGGTCCAGAGAGCTTGTTGTGAAGCCGTCTCCCATAGAAAATGAGAAGAAGAAGAAGAAGAAGAATAAGAAGAAGAAGAAGAAGAAGAAGAAGAAGAAGATGCTGCACCAGCAGCAGGGCATTATGGATGGAGGAACTATTTCCTCTCTTGTAAAAAAATAGTCCCTCTCTATGTATATTGATATAGATGGACTATTTCGATGGTGTGCATGTCTTTGGAACAAGTAGTAGCGTGGGTATAAATATACATAGAGAGGGTATTATTTATCCGCCTAGCTATAGGTGGGTTCGCTTAACTATAAGGAATTATTTATCCGCCTAGCTTTCTCTACTACTCCTTCCAGTGATCGGTATGCAATGCATGTGTCCGTAGACATGACAACTTGTCCATGGAAGTTCAACTACGGCGACCATCACGTTTCATCCACTGCCACTCATCACTCCCACGACGCCGCTCCAACTCACGGCACCACGTCCCCCGACGTGCGCCTCACCCCTCTCGGCCGCACCACCCCTCTGCCTTTGTGTGCATGACATGTGGGCCACCTTAAATGCGGCGAGCATCAAGTTTCTACCACAGCCACATGCGATTCCCACGACGCTGCACGAACCCATGACACCACACGTCCCCCGACCTGCGGCTCACCCCTCTCGGCCCCACTGCCCCTCTGCCTTCGGGAGCATTACATGTGGACCAGCCACCTATCGGGTCCACTTGTTATTGACTCAAAGGCAGGTGTAGTAAGGCACTGAAGCTTAGTCCCGAGAGCCCTGAGAGGGAAATGTAACTCCTGCGCCAGGCTTGTGCTACCGCTGCACAAACTCGTGCCAAACTCAAGATTTGTTTCTTTACTATACATGCACGCAACGATTTAATGGACATTGTAATCTCAACATGTGATGGGGAGCTCTAAATTTGAATTTGAAACTTATAAAACAAAAAGATTCAAAACAAATAAACTGGGAGAGAGGGAGTATATCGTAGGATGTGTCCCATACGAAACAAGTCCCCTGGTTCGTCACCGCGAAGATGCGGTTAGAAAGAAGCACAACGTCTTCGTACTCGTACGGCAACAAATCGGCCGCAGACAGCATGGTCCACCTTTGACCGCCATGTGCAAGGTTCGTGCTATATTATTCAATCTCACCGTGGTTCCATCGTACCAATTCATGCGGTGGCCCATTGCATGGCTGATCCTAATGTTGGACAAAGGTTCTACGGGAATGGTGTCACCGTTGTAAATCCTGTGCAAATTGATGTTGGTACCCTCCCATACATATGCAAGCCAATCTCCACTCGCACCGAGCCTAACCTGTGAAACAGTGGGCAGGGGGAGAATTAGGAAATGGACACAGAATTAGTCTTTAGAATGCATTTACTACATGATCAAACTCATCTTACCTGCTCATCGGACGAAAACCGAGTGCCCCTCAACGTCGGCATCTCTAGGGGCGTCAACTAGCAACTACGGCCACGCCGCGCTGGAGAGACCCCCAAGGAAACATCCTCGTGCGTTCCACGGAACATGAAGATGCATTTGTATGAGTAGTTTATCTTGTGAGAGAAAAGGATGAACGAGGGAAGGCCTCTAGAGATAGAGATAGACACTACTACTACCAATGTGTTGGCCCGTGCGTTGCAATGGATCCAAAGTAGTAGAATACTACTTGTTCACGTGCTTGAAATATAAACACTCTAGTTTTGATATACATGTGTCAGCAGACATGACAGCTTGTCCATGGAAGTTGAACCACGACGACCATCACGTTTCTTGTTTCTACCACTGCCACACCCACACGCGATTCCCACGACGCCGCTCCAACCCTACCTATAAGCACGACGTCCCCCGACGTGGACATGGATCCTTTGACGTGGCTATCACTGCCTTACCCTGCCTTTCCTTCGTTGACTGGTGGGACGCACACTTGGGGGTCCCACTTGTCAGTGATAGAATGGTAGGATTGTTCACGTTAGGGGATCCTCATCCCCCCGACGTGCGCCTCATCCCTCTCGGCCCCACCACTCCTATGCCTTTGTGTGCATGACATGCGGGCCAGCTGAACTGCGGCGACGATCAACTTTCTACCACAGCCACACCCGATTGGACGTGGTTTGCCTGCTCCGCTGTTATGCTCCGATCCGTACTTCCGCACCATCGAATTTTCATCCAGCGGCTGTGACACATTTCGTCCCGGGCATAAATCCTTAGCTGGAGTACTTCTGTACTACAGGTAGTACCCGCCGGTGTGGCCATCTACGCCTCGTAATGCCCCGACGCCCAGCTGTGGCACCCTCGCCACGGCCACGCCACCACCGGCCGCTTCATCTCGAATGAGTGAGTTGCGAACCACACCACCACCATGAGAATGACATGTGGGCCAGCCGCATTTAAGGTCCGCATGTCATTGACTCATAGGCCGGGCACTAAGCCACTGAAGTTTGGTCCCGTGGGCCCCGAGAGGGAAATATAACTCTTGCGGCAAGCCTGGTGGTGCTCCCGCAGTACGAGCTCGTGCCAAACCCGGAATTTGTTTCTTACTACTACCAACTACTAGTAAGGTACACGTGCATTGCACGCATGAGATTCTGGTGGTTTGTGCATTATGCTTCTACATGTGGAGTCTTCTAGATTCTACATGTGGAAAAATGTGGTGGAATGTAGATGATATCCAATGGCCAGTAGTGCTCGGATTTGCCATCTTTGTACCGTCGGATTGGCTTCATCCAATGACCAACTTTCAAAGTTAGAGCATGATTGGTTTGATGCCAAAAGTTGGCATGCCAATATTTGGCAAATGCCAAATCTTGGCTAGTGATTGGTTGGCTACCAACTTTTCTTCTCAACCTCACAAAAAGTTGCCAACATTTGGCAATTTTTGATTTTGCCAAATGTTGGCTTGCCAAATATTGGCAATGCCAATTGTTGGTATCAAACCAATTATGTTCACACACTATATAGGGGTATAGATGTTTGGTTTGTAGCCTAAGGTTGCCACGCCTAAGCTTTGGCGTGCCACAAGTGTGTTTGGTTGCGTTCTCGTCTCAGCGTAGTTGTTCCCTCTTCATGCATGCTCAACTCAACATCCCTCTTCATGTATGCTCTCTTCATGCATGCTTCTAGTGTATTTGTGCTAATCTAGTGTGGACTCATGCACCCTCCATACACTCTACCAAACACCCAAAAGTGGGACGAGAAGGGAACTCTTGGGATCATGCACCCTTCATACACCCTACCAAACACACCAGGCATGTGTTTGGTTCATTGCTACACTTGTGGCTTGCCACACTTTTCTAGCTACATGGTCCGCATGTCATAGACTCAACTTCTTGCCAAATCTTGCCACACTTGTGGTGGCCATTTTGTTAGCCACATTTTTTGTGGCAGACACACTTTGCCTAAGCTTAGTTGTGGCAAAGTTAGTCATGAATGGAGTTCAACCATGGAGTCTTCTAGATTCTACATGTGGCAGAATCTGGTGGAATGTAGATGATATCCAATGGCCGGTAGTGCTCGTATTTGCCATCTTTGTACCATCGGATTGACTTCATCCAACGACCAACTTTCAAAGTTATTCACACACTATATAGGGGTATAGATATAGATGTGTCGGCCCGTTGCAATGGATCCAAAGTATATCTGTTTAGTGGAGTGCACTCTAAACATATTATCTATTTATTTTTCTCTAACCTTTCGTAGCCATGCAACCAAGCCACATAAGCTTCATGGGTGCCCCCCACATCATATTATTCATACTACGTTGACTGAAAAAAGATAAATCACCCAAAACAAGATCTTCCCGTTTTTTGTTCCTACGATGATGTGTCGTGCATGTACCTACTAGTTGTATAGTGGTAGTACTAGTTGTATAGTACAAACTTGGTACTAGTAGGAGTAGAGTAGCACAGAATGCTCCTACTCTATCAACGAGCCTCATCTGACACCAAATTTCTTGGCTTCCGTGCTACGGCTAGATGTTCCCCTCATTTCTGTTTTCCAACCCGGCGGCGGGCGGGGTGCGGTTTGCCAATAGTCGGTTTGCTCAACGGCGTTCCCACATGAAAGTGAAAATGCTAGGCAACACGCAATCCCTAAGCTATGTGTCGTGCCGGACGGGTCGTGGAGTACTCCCGATTCCCGGGCGTGTGGGGGGGGGAGTGCGACGCGAACGTGGCAGGCCTTTTCCTTTTACTAGCAATGTGCCCGTGCGTTGCGACGGATCCAAAGTAGTAGAATAGTAGTACTTGTTCGCAAACTTGAAAGAAATCACTCTTGTTTTGATATACTCCTAATATATTACTCCATCTGTTCCTAAATATTTGTCTTTTTAGAGATTTCAAATGGACTATCACATACGGATTATATACACATATTAGATTCACTCATTTTGCTCCGTATGTAGTCACATATTGAAATCTCTAGAAAGACAAATATTTAGGAACGGAGGGAGTACTTTTCACTCAAAATATATTTCTCAGGCTATTTTGATGAGGTGAGGGAGGGATGTGGTTGCTTTCAAGATAATAAGGGGTTTTCTGCAAATTGGAGCAGAGAAGTGGGCTATTGTTGCAAAAATGCCACAACTTACCTCGCAGCCATTAGATGCAGATCTAATGGTCAGAAACGACGGATGGCAGACACACCACCATCACCAACCGAGTCTTTTATAGGAGTAGGAGTAGAGAAACATGTATAAATTGTAACATTTTGGTTCTGCTCCTTGGCACGATCGATATATAGAAATAACGATTGGAAACGCTAGGGCGGGGATATTTCCGCCAGATAAGCAGGGTACGTAGTAGCTAGATTGGCGCATCGTCGGTTTGGTCACACGCGGTCCGACATGTTCTAGTGTTTCTAGCAAGATGCCCTCGCATTGCACGAAGTTGATGGAAAAGGTAAGCACAACTTATAAATTGAAGGATGGAGTACTAGTTACAGTGATGCATATAATTAAGCAAAGGGATCGCACATGTCGGTATTGACTGGAACGAGAATGCAACAGCACAATAAGAATTAAGGCCACGATGATGATGCGATCGCAGTGGTGGTTATAGAAGCCAAGAAGAAAGATGCATCCATCAACGTACGACCTCCTCCTCCTCAACTTAGTGCGTCGGGCCACCGGCCGGCGGCTAAGGAGTGGCGGCTTTGGTGGCGAGGTAGAGGTGCTTCTCAGCAAAGGCATCCAAGGCTTCCAGCCGGTTGAGGAAGGCCAACATCGTAGCGTCCTCACTGGCCTTGTAGATACCTATGTACACGATTTGCTCGTACATGTGGATGTGTAGGTTGACGAATTCTCGCAGGGCGAGGCGCCTCGCGGCGAGCGCGACCTCCAGGTGGACATTCTTCATGGCGTCGGCGGGCAGTCGCAGGGCCACCAGTGCTTGAAAGAGGTTCCGGCCATGGAGGCCGATTAGGGTGGCAGGCAATGAGAAGCCCGGGCGCGCGGGCTGGAGGAGTACGGCGATGTCGTCCGCGAGCTTCTTGAGGACGGTGAACTTGTTGGTGGTGGCAACGATCATCTGGTCCAACTGAGAGTCGTAGTTGGCGTCGACGGCGGCCATCCACCAGCCGGTCTCCAACACCGTCAGGAGACGATCCTCGGCGCCATGCCGCAGGTCGACGTCGTGGACCATCTGGCACAACCGCTGGCCGCTCGCGCGCATCGCCGCCATGGGTCTGGAGTGAGCTCTTTTGCGCTTAGTGTAGGTGCTTAGGCAAATGCTTAGGTGCGTACGATGTGGTAGATGCATTGGAATGGAGGGGCACCTTTATATGAGGGCAAACTGCGTTGCATTCACATCGTGTAGCCTCTTTTCCCGGTCCTCCTCCCATTACTTCCCTCATGCATTAATTGAAGGAGGATGCATTGGCCATTCAACATTTCGGGAACCGCTACTCCCTCCCTCGTCTGCATTAAAGCCGTATCGGGAACTGCGCCACCCGCTGTCAAATCGAATAGTACTACGCCGCCCGCTGCACGCCCGGCTGAACACGCCTCCTCGCCTCCATCAAACCCCTCCGTTGAACCTGCATGCAAACCGAGAAACCTACTCCGGCCACACGTCCGTTCATGAGCGGGCCGAAATTAAACGCAACACCGGACGAGCTCCTCCCGTCCGCCCTCAGTTTAAACGAGGCCAGAAGCCGGCCAAGCTCCTACCGTCTGCCCTCTATTTACACGAGGCCAGATAGACATCGGGCAAGAATCGCACCCCTCCGCCGCTCCCCCATCTCCTCCTTCACCATTTTCTCCACTCTTCCGATGGCTTCCGAGGAGCCGTTCTCCGGCATATTACCCGGCTGGGTGGCCCGCCGAGCCCTCCAGATACGGGCGAGGCCGCTCGGTGCTTCACCAACCTCGCTTGGCCCGACGGAGGCAGTTGCGGCACCAAGCAGGCGCGTGGTTCAGCAACTCGCCGCTCCAGTTCAGCTCGATGAGGAGTGGCGAGTTGCTCCACGCCGGCACGGCGGCGAGCACACCGGTACGGGCGTCGCCGCTGCCGCGTCGTACCGCGCCACCAGTGTCTGCGGTGTCGCGCCTCTGGTGTCTGTGGGCACGCCTCCCGTGCCTGCGGCAACGCCATGCAGGCGGAGACAGAAGCCTGGTGCGTGGAGAGCGACGAGTCGGTGGCTAGCTTCTCCATGTCCGCCGCCATCATAGAGGAGAAGTAGAACACGGGAGGCCGCCGCCACTTGGGTCCCATGAAGGCCACCGCCGAGGCGATGAATGCACATTCAGGTGGTTTCTTTGCTTCTTCGTCTCTTCCGAGGACCTTCGTCGACCCCGCAAAGTGTCTGCCGGACATGAGGAAGAGGAAGACAAAGGGATCCGCGGGCGGCCATTTGGATTATGTACTCCCTCTCTAGCTGGCGGGAAATATTTGTTCTAAGAATGGATAAATTGTATGTATCTATAACTAAAATAAGTCTAGATACATCCATTTCTAGGACAAGTATTTCTGGACGGAGGGAGTATTAATTATACCAAGAGAGCCGGATTGGCACCGCTTAGTTCATGTAAATGTAATGAAATCCATCATGTTTATATGAAGATTCGGCTTTTTTATACGAAATCCTTCATTCTTATGTGAAATCAGTCCGTGTTTGCACGAATTTCATCTGGTTGGTTAGAGTTGTGAAAATGTATGCCGCTGGCGTTTGATGTCGTGCTCCGTGACGGCTGCCGTTGGAGATGCTCTTATGCTGGAAATAATAGAGTGACATCCAATCCATTTGAGTTAATTGCGTGTATGATTGTCCTTCTATAAAAAGTTAATTGCATGTACAGTGTACACGTGAGTTGCAGGGTGGCTACAGCTTCGTACAGAAAGTTAAAAAGAAACAAGTCCATCCTTAATCTTGTATTCTAAGTACTCTATGGGTTCCACTGTCAGTACAGTAGCGAAAGAAGTATATATTAAATAAGTAATATATAATATAAAAATCTAAAGTTAAAGACAGAATTCGAACTCATGTCATCGCGTTGCGAGCATCCGGCGCTAACCAGTCCAGCACATTTTTGTTGTAGACCATGCTGGAGATATATCTCCATGTCTACTCTTATACTCCATCCGTTCCTAAATATTTGTCTTTTTCAGATTCAAATGGATTACCACATACGGATGTGTATGTAGACATATTTTAGAGTGTAGATTCACTCATTTTGCTCCATATGTAGTCACTTGTTGAAATCTCTAAAAACACAAATATTTAGGAATGGAGGGAGTAGAAAACAGAGTTGGTGATGATGGTGTGCGTGCCATCCTGCAATATAGGCCATCAGATTTATATCTAATGGATAGGAAGGAAACTATGGCAATTTTGCAAAAATATACCCACACCCCTCTCCACGTTCGCAAATACGGCCATCCCTCGTTCATCCTTTTCTCTCACAAGATAAACTACTCATACAAATGCATCTTGATGTTCCGTGCAACGCACGGGCATCTAGCTAGTTTCTTTTAAAATAGTTACTGCGATAATTGGGTTGAAGTGATATATTTTATGTCTGCCTCGAATGGTTTTAGATTCACTAGTAGTAACAAAGAAAAGGTTGCCTTGTTAATTAACAGAAAACAGGGTGAAAACTATCACATGAGGCCGGTAAAAACGAGGCACACTGGGTTCAGCGTCATCGTCACTACAGCTGTGCGCGCGCGAGAAGTCTACATATCGAGGGGGCTACTGAGCGAGGCACAGAGACACAATGTTCGAGAGAGAAACCAATTGACAGATTACAATCAGATCGAGTTGTCACCCTTCTGTTGTCATTGTTGGGGTGGGGGGAGGGGGAGGGAGAGAAAGGCGTATCGAGAGTGTGCGCGGTAGGCACAGAGGCACAACTAGCGAGTGTGTGTATGTGTGTGTGTTTGAAAGAGGAGTAGATAGATTACTATCAAGATCGAGGTGCCGCCCTACTCCTTCGGTGTCGGGTAGTGTGTGTGCGTGTGTGTGTGTTTGAGAGAGAAGCCAGTCCATAGATTAGTATCAAGATTGAGGTGTCACCCTACTCCTTTGGTGTTGGGAAGTGTGTGTGTGTGGTTGTGTGGGTGTGGGTGTGTGTGTCAGGGGGGCAGTGACACTTACATATCCCTACTCTAATACAAAACAGAGTTGGTGATGATGGTGTTCCTACCATCCTGCAATATAGGCCATCCGATTTATATCCGACGGATAGGAAGGAAACTGCGGCAATTTTGCAAAAAGATACCCACACCCCTCTCCGCATTTGCAAATAAGGCATTCCCTCGTTCATCCTTTTCTCCCACAAGATAAACTACTCATACAAATGCATCTTGATGTTCCGTGCAACGCATGGGCATCTTGCTAGTAGGGAGAAGAAGTTTGTGTGACACATTAGCTATATTAAGGGATAGATAGATAGCATTTGTGCGAGGCATACTTAAAGCATCACGAAGATAAACAAAATTGTGTGCATGCAAGTGCTGGAAAAATGAAGCGAGAAACAATGTGCGCGCGCTCGCGCGCGCGCGCGCGCGTGTGTTAGAGAGAGATAGAGAGAGAGAGGGAGAGAGAGAGAGAGAGAGAGAGAGAGAGAGGGCGAAATCTCAAAACAAAAGGTGCTCTGCTAGAATCCCATTGTATGTATTCATATGGTCCGGAACTCGAGTTAACCTTAGGCATATGTGTGAGAGACATTATTATACTTTGAGACATTAGTGGCTGTAGGTGGGCGGAATTAAAGGGGTGGGCGTGTTCGACAGAGAGAGCGTGTGTGTTTCTGTGTGAGAGACTTGTAGGACGGGGTAGAAAGACAAATTCTAACCTTGACGGAGGGAGAGAAATACATGAAGTGCGTGTGTGTGATTCCGATGCCCACAGGGAAATGAGATATGTATGCGTGTGAGAGAGATTGCACAATTCATTCATGTATCACTATCTAGTGATCATGAACGTGCATCGCTTGAACATAAATCAATATCTACTTCGTATCGTAGCCAAAGGTACAATATCGATTCAACGCTATAAACATTGGACACTCACATATCACATTTTTTTCTATTTAAATAAACCTTTTCAGTTGTGCATGCCAAAGTTACAGTGATGTTTCTTCAAACAACCAATGTAGCTATCATGTACATGCACCATTGTTACTCTTGCATTTAAAATCATTAGTCTTGGATGATTTAAGATTCTATTATGAAGTAATATATGTAATATTCATATATGAATTCAAAGGGTACGCAATTTATGAAATGGAGGCTATGTAATTATATGAGGTAACACTTTTAAGTAGCGGACTACAATATCCATTTCTTTTTGTGCGCCTCTACACTAACACGTCAATGCATTATGTTTAAAGTAAATAACCAATTGCACTAAATTATCTATTTACACGAGAAATACATAGGCTGAGCGTTTGATCCCTTTTTTGTGAACGCGCCACTACACCCGTACGATTGGCCGCGCCCGTGTGAACGTCCAAGTTATCGGCGCATCATCCCGACTTATTGTCTTCTTTTCTGGGGTGGACTTCACACCAGTTATTAACTGCCGACGCGTGCCCCGTGTACACAGTCTCGCATGACCTTCCCGCTAGCACGGTCCAAAATTAGTTGAAACTGGATACGAACGATCCCGCGGGCGGCAAAATCTCCCGCCTCCTTCTAAAATTTCCGCCACCTTAGTCTTTAGCATGTGAAATTCCCCTTTTATCCTTGGTGCACAGAGACCAACAGTTACAATACCGCCCTCATCTACATAATAGGTTGGGGCTGCTTTGGTAACTTCTGGTTCCCCCCACTACACGGCACCCCCATTTCCTCTCCGCCACCCGCAAAAACGACTAACTCCACAGCACCAGAGCATCTCACATCACGCCGTCCGTACTTCATCGGCCTTTCTCCCCTCCCCTCCCGAAACCCTAGACTGCTCATCCACCGGCGTACCAGAGCCCATTCACTGCCAGCGGCGTCCACCTCGCCGGATCTGCTTCTGCGGCCGCATCTACCCCTCCCACCTCCCCTAGAAACAAGTAGACTGCTCATCCACCACTGTACCACAGCCCATTCATTGCCGGCCTTGTCCACGGCGTCGGATCTGCTTCGCCGGTACTCTCGTCGACCGCAGCGCATCTGCAGCGGCTCATTCGTACTCCCCACCGGAGACGCTTCGTCCACACCCCCCCGGAGCCGCCCCACCGACGCCCCCGTCGACGGCCTCTGAAACTCTTCGCCGACACCTTCCTCAACCCTACTGTAGCCACTTCGCCGACACCACCGTCAACCCCACCGGAGTAGCTTCGCCTATACCATTTTCAACCCTACCGGGGCCTCTTTGCCAACTCACAAGTCCACGGCCTCAGATCCGCTTTGCCAACTCACAAAGCCACGGCCTCAGATCCGCTTCCTCGCACCCTCATCCAACCTACCGGAGCAGCTTCTGACGCCCCGTCCACGGCCGCAGATCCGCATCGTCGACACCATCCTTAACCCAACCACCGGAGCAGCTTCACCTACGCCCTCGTCCATGGCCACAGATCCGCTTCGCCCACACCGTAGTCCACCCTACCGGAGCCGCTCCACAAACACCCTACTCGACGGTTCTAATCTCCTTACCGGACCCCGACAGCCAGCGCAGCGTCATCACCCTTGACGTTTCTAACCTGATTCCCACCGTTTGGCAAGATGCCAAGCACCCGCCACGGCCTAGGTACTTGTCAGATTTAACCCGTCCAGCATCACCTGCCCGATGTACTTCAAATATACTAACAGGTCGCTATTACCTATTATTCAGCTGGCAAAAACAACAAGGACAATGTTTCTTCTGGATCTAACAGCTTGGCCAACCAAGATCCTGGACCGAGGCATTGCTAGGATCTTGTAAGCGCGTCTCTCTCTCTTGTATTGTTCTGTGCCTGCCTGCGTGCTTTGCTAGGATTTTCGACCAGTAATCCCTTTGTGCAGACAATAATTTCTACTACTGGCTGCTAAATTAGATATGTAGATGTCATACATGATACTACCTCGTACCTCCATTCCTAAATATAAGTCTTTCTAGAGATTCCACTATTGGCTACATACAGAGCAAAATGAGTGAATCTACAGTCGAAAATGCATCTATATACATCTGTATGTGGTCCATACTGGAATCTCTACATAGACATATATTTAGGAACAGAGGCAGTACATTACACAAAATCGTAGGTGGCATGTAGGAATTCCAGTGCACTACATTAGGCTCCCTTAGAGTGCCTGCTAGTCCAGCACACAGAGTCATGGCTAGTTTATGCTATGCACACAATCATTAATTGGTGGTTTAAATATGCGCAAGGGATATGCATTGTATTATCATGTAGAGATGTCTGAAATTAGCCGTGTCAACTTGCAGATAGGGTTACACAACGAAAAAGTACAAGATGTATGTGGCAATTTCATGGAACATCGCAAAAAAAGGAGAGCCAGCGGTGAGCCTATACAGTGTCCTATGGTACGTCACTACTCCATTGCAATCATCGTGACATGTTATTTCTATGTCAGTTCTATTGGCCAAGTTTCTTAGGGACAGTTATTATGAGTTATCCTAAGAAAATAAGCACCTGTGAATATAAGCTCCATGTAATAAGCCAACCAGTTCTTTTCATTGCGTTTTCAGCTTATCTTTGGTATGATCAGTGAAAAGTCTAGATTGCAGCCCATATGAAAATTAATTTGACTTGCAAACATCACAAATTGAACCCACTGCAGTAATTAATATGATAGAAAAACAGACCATCACTATTTGCTCAAAATGCTAATACAAAGATACCATCTACTTGGCACAATCTACTTTGGTCAATGTTTTCCATACAGATCCCATTGCCTAATTTAAACGAAGAACGCATGACCCACATTTAAATGAAGAACAATTATTTATTGAAATGCGATGGTCCAAGTGCTGGTTATTATCATATAGCAGCACCACCTGAAAGCATCATATAGCAGCAGCAGCTCATAGCAACTCATCATACAGCAGCAGCAGTGTGCAATTCATCATATACCAGCAGCAGCTCATAGCAATTCATCATATAGCAGCAGTAGGAGCAGCTCATAGCAATTCATCATATAGCAGCAGCAGGAGCAGCTCATAGCATAGCAGCAGCAGCTCATAGCAATTCATCATACAACATCAGCAGGAGCAGCTCATAGCAATTCATCATACAGCAACAACAGGAGCAGCTTATAGCAACTCATCATATAGCAGCACCAGCTCATAGCAATTCATCATATAGCAACATCAGCAGCTCATAGCAATTCATCATATAGCAGCAGCAGCTCATAGCAATTCATCATATAGCAGCAGCAGCTCATAGCAATGCATCATATAGCAGCAGCAGAAGCAGCTCATAGCAATTCATCGTATAGTGGATCAGAATGAAAATTTGGCAAAAAATCAGAGGAGATCCTCACCTTGTTGGATGAGCTCATCCTTCAACAGCACCTCAAGGCCATGGCCTGGGAGGTGGGGAGGGGGAATAAGGTGCCTTCTGCCGCAGTGTGGCATCAGCCGTAGTTGTGCAGCGCCTGCCGGAGTAGTGCGTTGGACGATCCACAGTGGAGCAGCTGCTGGAGACCATGAGAATGAGGGGCGACGCCAGAGGGAGGAGCAGCCAGGGAGATTTGCCCCTACCCACCGGCCATGTAGCCTAGCTAGACAGAGCATCGTCGAGGACCAGGCCAGATGGGACCAGTGGCGACGGCTCGCTGGAGGAACCCTAGTGCTGCAGGCAGGGGATCGAGGTAGAGGGAAAGGGGAGAGGAGATGCAAGAGGGCAGGGCAATGAATGCTTGTGTGTTTATTTTTACTTGAGGGTGAGGTGTGATGCGGGCATCAGGAGTTGCATTTTGAGTGTAATATAGGCAGACAACAGAGTCATTTCACTATTCCTCTTCCCTTCAATTTTTTAGTGAGCTTCTACACGAAATACCCCCCTCCAAAGCGAAATTAGTTAAGCCCAAGCCCATAACTCAAAAATGACTTCTTTACATCTTTTATGGCTTATTTTGATAATAAGACCCAAAAAGGCGGAATAGAACTGGTCCTTAACCTGCAATTCAATTGTGCGTGCAATGATGAATCACTCCTGCCTGCTATAGTGTACATTTAGGCATCATCATACATGGCATAACCTAATACATGTGCATTCCATTGTAGAATCTGGAATATGCAATGTTTATGTTAGTTCATACGTTGCACATGATGTTTAAATGCCCCTTAAATCTGGTCAGTCAAGTGATGGTCTTTAATCCTCCTTCTTTGCTTCTTTTCTTGATATGTAAGATTTGCTCACACATCTGTTCAATTGCTTGTTTGCATCAGCCAGCCATACTAGGACTATTTGCTTTGATTACTTGTTGTTCTTGACCTAACACTCTAACATAGCTTGTCAATGATTTAAACACTAAGGGATGCTGTAGTGGGGCCTTTTCTAACTCATAGGTGACATAAAGGTTTGGGTGTACACTAAAGTAGGCTCTCCAAGAGTACCTGGAGATCCAGTTCGAAGGTATGCCTAGTTTTTACATAGTGCAGACATAGTAAATGCTCATTTCATTGTGTGCAAGTGCAAGAGATGCGGCATGTTTCATTATGTGGTGTTGTTTTGTTATAATCTCATCCTTTTGTGTTCACACACTAGAAAGTATGCATATTTATCTTCCAAGGAGACGAGTAACTAGTTTGTGTCACCTTGCAGAGGGGGTGCAATGAAGATAAGATTGAGGATTTCCAAGTACAAGATGTTAGGAAGGAGCCTTGCAAGAGAAGTAGGAGCTGCGCTGAGCCTCTTCAACCTGTTAAGGTAAGTCACTGTATCCAACTCAATAGTTCAATTCCTTGTTTGTTTCAGGCATAGTTAATTTGCTCTTTTCAATTGCTTTATTTGTCCTCAGCTAATGAGATGCCCAAAGAATGATGCCTGATGTTGGGTACTTGTATAACTATTAGTTGACATAATTAAAGGCCTTACCATTTAATTACTCTGCCGAAGTGTGCCTGAAGCTTTGAAGTCTATTAACCAACTATTATTGCATGAGGCTCACAATCTAGTTTATACTAGGCTAATGATTGCATAGTTTTGCTTGATGTAGTATGTTTGTATGAAACCCTTTGCTGTTCATTATGCTCCCTAAGACTTTAATTGAGCTACAGAATGGCCAACTGCTTGCTTACTTCTACGCAATGTGCTGTCTAAATTTGTAACTTGTCTGTGTTTTGGATTGGGCCCCAACATCATGCTCCTCTGGTAAGCTAAGAGAGATTTCTGTATGCAGGATTCACAGACTACCTTTTTTATAATTTTTAAAATATCACCTGCTTATGCTTCATGACGTGTAACATTATTGT
The DNA here is from genome assembly GCF_018294505.1 of Triticum aestivum. Classification (NCBI taxonomy): domain Eukaryota; kingdom Viridiplantae; phylum Streptophyta; class Magnoliopsida; order Poales; family Poaceae; genus Triticum; species Triticum aestivum. Next base: position 287,659,903 of record NC_057802.1, on the reverse strand, counting down.
TAGTCCTGTTTTGCCATGTACAAAATAGTCTGTCTTGCTCGCTTCACTGTTGTAACTATATTTTTGCCCTAGTCATGTGTACTTACAGAAACATTTCAGGATGAAGTGACATCAACACAAAGATCTGCGAGCAGTGTGGCATGGCCGTTACCGAATGATTATGGATTAGAATTGGAATGTGCTCATGTTCTCGAGCATCAACTAGAGGTGGCAAGAAAACGTGTACATGATTCTCAATGTACAATCAACAAGTTTAGACTGGACATGCAGGTATTAGATGCAGGAGTCAAAAAATGAAACAAGACACTGAGGTAACAACGAAGGAATTGGAGATTTTGCAGACTGAAATTTGTGCTATCTAAATCCGGCCAATCCTATTTTCTGAAGAGATTATAGTTCAAATGGTAAGTTATGTTGATGCGCGTCCATGATGTATGAGCTGTATTTGCCCGGTGTATGTAATTTGTTGTTTGTGTATGCTTTATTATCACTGGTGCCAAACCATAGTGCCCAGTGGGTATAATCGGCTCTAATTTCTTTATTTTATAGTGTAGGATTATTCAACGTTTCTATGCCTTAGTCTCTTTATTGTATAGTGTATGTTTTTTAGAGGTGATGGTAAAGAGTAGGATAATTCTTTGAATATGCTATATCGTTCAAACGGGGGCCAACTCGCCCAAACGTTGTAGTGACCATGGCCCTCCACATGCCGTACGATCCATGGGCCATCTCGGGACAGATGATCCATGTCGGATCCATGGGCCTTCTATCGGTTGTCGGATCCATGGGCCTTCTATGGGCCGTCGGATCCATGGACCTTCTATGGGCCGTCGGATAAATGGGCCTTCTATGGGCCGTCGGGTCTATGGGCCTTCTACGTCCCGTAGGATCCATGGGCTTTCTACGGGTCGTCTCATCTATGGGCCTTGTACGGGCCGTATAAGGGGCCGTAAACGGGCTAGAGTGGAAATCGTACGTTTTATGGGCTGAACATAACGGGCCGTTAATAGGCCGTATTTGATGATGCTAGGAAAATGGCCCAACAGATTAACGGGCCACAAACAGGCCGACTGTATCCACAGGCTGAAAAGGCCAGTAACGGGCCGTAAGTAACCGAATGCTGGAAATGAGCCCAAGAATAAATGGGCCCTGAGAAGGCCGAAAGGTAACACGGGCTAGAAACGACCCAATGGAATAATGGGCCGCTAATGGGTATAAAGCGATACACTGTTCATTACGGGCCGGTTTCACCACGGACCATTAATGGGCCAAGAGTTACAAAGGGACTCATATGGGCCGAAATACGTCATGGGCCAGAAGTTACAACGGGCTGGAATCATATTGGACGGCCCAGATGACGCTACTGGGCCTAATTCCGTTAGGCCGTAACGGGCCATGAGTTAGCGGGCTGTAAATGGGCTATATGCGAACATGTCGTTAACAGGCTTTCCGTGGGCCAGCCCGCCACCTTTTGACCAAGTCAAACGGGCCGGCCTTTTCACAGGAATGGGCCTCTGTTGGGCCGTGCCAAGTGTCGACGTATCATACGCGCCTTGCGTCCAATGCGTGGATGACATATGTCCCAACGGTGAGCCGACACGTGTTTCCTCCAGCCAATGATGATTTTACACGTGGAAAATCCCCATTGGTCGGGGCTGTTAATGGGTTATCGGATCCAACACCGGACCTGGTAGCTTAACGGTGTTCCGTTACGGTGGATGCCACGTGTCGGTCACCCTTGATGAAAGCACTTCTATGACGCACGATTTATCGTCATGGAAGTGGACACTTCCGTGATGATAATTTTGGTAATGTCACGGAACACTTCTACGACAACACAGGTATGACTATCTTGATTCTTTCATAAAATCGTCATGGATGTACATGCATGACAAAAAACGCGACCTACTGTGACAAACACGTATCATCACGGAAGTGTATTTTTTTGTAGTGTATCTAGCGGAGAACATAAGAATAAATTGTTTGTTGGGTACGGAACCACCTCAAAGCTATTCTTTCCATTCGATCTATTCAAGAGTCCGTACTAAAATAACACAAATCTATTCTTTCCGTTCGATCTATCCTAGAGTTCGTACTAAAATAACACCAAAGCAAATTCATATTCATAATACTCAATCCAACACAAAGAACTTCAAAGAGTGCCCCAAGATTTCTACCGGAGAAACAAAGACAAGAACGTGCATCACCCCCTATGCATAGATTACCCTAATGTCACCTCGGGAATCCGCGAGAGTGCCAAAACATATATCAAGTGAATCAATACGATACCCCATTGTCACCACGAGTATTCAATTGTAAGACATATATCAAGTGTTCTCAAATCCATAAAAGTATTTAATCCGATAACAACGAAATCTCAAAGGGAAAAACTCAATTCATCACAACAAGATAGAGAGGGAAAAACACCATATGATCCGACTATATTAACAAAGCCCGCGATACATCAAGATCGTGACATCTCAAGAACACGAGAGAGAGAGAGAGAAATTAAACACATAGCTACTGGTACAAACCCTCAGCCCCGAGGGTGGACTACTCCCTCCTCATCATGGTGGCTGCTGGGATGATGAAGATGGCCACCGGAGATGATTCCCCCCACCGACAGGGTGCCGGAATGGGTCTAGAATCGTTTTCGGTGGCTACAAAACCTTGCGGCGGCGGAACTTCTGATCTAGGTTAACCCCCGAGGGTTTTCGGAATATTTGTGAATTTATAGGGTAAAGAGGGGGTGCGGGAGGCCACCGAGGTGGGCACAACCCACCCGGGCACGCCTGGGCCCCCAGGCGCTCCCTGGTGGGATGTGCCCCCCTCGGGGCACCCCTAGGTGCTTCTCTGGCCCATCCTGGGTGTTCTCGTCCATAAAAAATCTCCAAAAAGTTTTGCGGTGTTTGGACTCCGTTTGATATTGATTTCTTGCGATGTAAAAAACAAGCAAAAATCAGCAACTGGCACTGGGCACTGGGTCAATAGGTTAGTCCCAAAAAGGATATAAAGTTGCTATAAAATGATTGTAAAACACCCAAGAATGATTAAATAACAACATGAATACTTTGTAAATTATAGATACGTTGGAGACGTATTATGGACTCCTCTGTTGGTTTCACTATTCTAGTGAATTTATAGAGGTGGAGTTAGGTCAAACGGAGCCACATAGGCCCCACAAGCCACTAGGCCGCGCCCCTCGTCCCCTCTCGAAGCTTTCAGGGTGTCTTATTGAAGGAAATATGCCCTAGAGGCAATAATAAAGTTATTATTTATTTCCTTATATCATGATAAATTTTTATTATTCATGCTAGAATTGTATTAACCGGAAACATAATACATGTGTGAATACATAGACAAACAGAGTGCCACTAGTATGCCTCTACTTGACTAGCTCGTTAATCAAAGATGGTTATGTTTCCTAGCCATAGACATAAGTTGTCATTTGATTAACGAGATCACCTCATTAGGAGAATGACGTGATTGACTTGACCCATTCCGTTAGCTTAGCACCCGATCGTTTAGTATGTTGCTATTGCTTTCTTCATGACTTATACATGTTCCTCTGACTATGAGATTATGCAACTCCCGTTTACCGGAGGAACACTTTGTGTGCTACCAAACGTCACAATGTAAATGGGTGATTATAAAGGTGCTCTACAGGTGTCTCCAAAGGTACTTGTTGGGTTGGCGTATTTCGAGATTAGGATTTGTCACTCCGATTGTCGGAGAGGTATCTCTGGGCCCACTCGGTAATGCACATCACTATAAGCCTTGCAAGTATTGTGACTAATAAGTTAGTTGCGGGATGATGTGTTACGGAACGAGTAAAGAGACTTGCCAGTAACGAGATTGAACTAGGTATCGAGATACCGACGATCGAATCTCGGGTAAGTAACATACTGATGACAAAGGGAACAACGTATGTTGTTATGCGGTCTGACCGATAAAGATCTTTGTAGAATATGTGGGAGCCAATATGGGCATCCAGGTCCCGCTATTGGTTATTGACCGGAGACGTGTCTCGGTCATGTCTACATAGTTCTCGAACCCGTAGGGTCCGCACGCTTAAAGTTACGATGACAATTTTATTATGAGTTTACGTATGTTGATGTACCGAAGGAGTTCGGAGTCCCGGATGAGATCGGGGACATGACGAGGAGTCTCGAAATGGTCGAGACGTAAAGATCGATATATTGGACGACTATATTCGAACTTCGGAAAGGTTCCGAGTGATTCGGGTATTTTTCGGAGTACCGGAGAGTTACGGGAATACGTATTGGGCCTTATTGGGCCATACGGGAAAGAATAAAAAGGGCCTCAAGGGTGGCCGCACCCCTCCCCTTGGTCTAGTCCGAATTGGACTAGGGAAAGGGGGCGCCCCCTTCCTTCCTTCTCTTTTTCCCTTCCTCTTTTCCTATTCCATATGGGAGGTGGAATCCTACTAGGACTAGGGAGTCCTAGTAGGACTCCACACTTGGTGCGCCCCTTCCTAGGGCCGGCCTCCTCCTCCCTTGCTCCTTTATATACGGGGGCAGGGGGGCACCCCAGAGACACAACAATTGATCCTTGAGATCTTTTAGCCGTGTGCGGTGCCCCCCTCCACCAAATTACACCTCGATAATATCATTGCGGAGCTTAGGCGAAGCCCTGCGTCGGTACAACATCATCATCGTCACCACGCCGTCGTGCTGACGAAACTCTCCCTCAACACTCGGCTGGATCGGAGTTCGAGGGACTTCATCGAGCTGAACGTGTGTAGAACTCGGAGGTGCCGTGCGTTCGGTACTTGATCGGTCGGATCGTGAAGACGTACGACTACATCAACCGCGTTGTGATAACGCTTCTGCTGTCAGTCTACGAGGGTACGTGGACAACACTCTCCCCTCTCGTTGCTATGCATCACCATGATCTTGCGTGTGCGTAGGAATTTTTTTGAAATTACTACGTTCCCCAACAGTGGCATCCGAGCCTGGTTTTATGCGTTGATGCTATGCACGAGTAGAACACAAGTGAGTTGTGGGCGATATAAGTCATACTGCTTACCAGCATGTCATACTTTGGTTCAGCGGTATTGTGAGATGAAGCGGCCCGGACCGACATTACGCGTACGCTTACGCGAGACTGGTTTCACCGTTCGGAGCACTCGTTGCTTAAAGGTGACTGGCGGGTGTCTGTCTCTCTCACTTTAGTTGAACCGAGTGTGGCTACGCCCGGTCCTTGCGAAGGTTAAAACAACACCAACTTGACAAACTATCGTTGTGGTTTTGATGTGTAGGTAAGAACGGTTCTTGCTAAGCCCGTAGCAGCCAAGTAAAACTTGCAACAACAAAGTAGAGGACGTCTAACTTGTTTTTGCAGGGCATGTTGTGATGTGATATGGTCAAGACATGATGTGATATAATTTGTTGTATGAGATGATCATGTTTTGTAACCGAGTTATCGGCAACTGGCAGGAGCCATATGGTTGTCGCTTTATTGTATGAGATGCAATCACCATGTAATAGTTTTACTTTATCACTAAGCGGTAGCGATAGTCGTAAAAGCAATTAGTTGGCGAGACGACAACGATACTACGATGGAGATCAAGGTGTCGCGCCGGTAACGATGGTGATCATGACGGTGCTTCGGAGATGGAGATCACGAACACAGTACTTCGGAGATGGAGATCACGAACACGGTGCTTCGGAGATGGAGATCACAAGCACAAGATGATGATAGCCATATCATATCACTTATATTGATTGCATGTGATGTTAATCCTTTATGCATCTTATCTTGCTTTGATTGACGGTAGCATTATAAGATGATCTCTCACTAAAATTTCAAGATAAAAGTGTTCTCCCTGAGTATGCACCGTTGCAAAAGTTCTTCGTGCTGAGACACCACGTGTTAATCGGGTGTGATAGGCTCTATGTTCAAATACAACGGGTGCAAAACAGTTGCACACGCGGAATACTCAGGTTAAACTTGACGAGCCTAGCATATACAGATATGGCCTCGGAACACAGAGACCGAAAGGTCGAGCGTGAATCATATAGTAGATATGATCAACATAGTGATGTTCACCATTGAAACTACTCCATCTCACGTGTTAATCGGACATGGTTTAGTTGCTTTGGATCACGTAATTACTTAGATGATTAGAGAGATGTCTATCTAAGTGGGAGTTCTTAAGTAATATGATTAATTGAACTTAAATTTATCATGAACTTAGTCCTGATAGTATTTTGCAAATTATGTTGTAGATCAATAGCTCGCGTTGTTGCTTCCCTGTGTTTATTTTTTGTTCCTAGAGAAAAATTATGTTGAAAGATGTTAGTAGCAAAGATGCGGATTGGATCCGTGATCTGAGGATTATCCTCATTGCTGCACAGAAAAATTATGTCCTTGATGCACCGCTAGGTGACAGACCTATTGCAGGAGCAGATGCAGACGTTATGAACGTTTGGCTAGCTCAATATGATGACTACTTGATAGTTTAGTGCACCATGCTTAACGGCTTAGAATCGGGACTTCAAAGATGTTTTGAACGTCATGGACCATATGAGATGTTCCAGGAGTTGAAGTTAATATTTCAAGCAAATACCCGAGTTGAGAGATATGAAATCTCCAACAAGTTCTATAGCAAAAAGATGGAGGAGAATCGCTCAACTAGTGAGCATGTGCTCAGATTGTCTGGGTACTACAATCGCTTGAATCAAGTGGGAGTTTATCTTCCAGATAAAATAGTGATTGACAGAATTCTCTAGTCACCATCACCAAGTTAGTAGAACTTTGTGATGAACTATGGTATGCAAGGGATGACGAAAGTAATTCCCGAGCTCTTCGTGATGCTGAAATCGACGAAGGTAGAAATCAAGAAAAACATCAAGTGTTGATGGTTGACGAGACCACTTCAAGTGTTGATGGTTGACGAGACCGCTAGTTTCAAGAAAAGGGCAAAGGGAAAAAGGGGAACTTCAAAAAGAACGACAAGCAAGTTGCTGCTCAAGTGAAGAAGCCTAAGTCTGGTCCTAAGCCTGAGACTAAGTGCTTCTACTGCAAAGGGACTGGTCACTGGAAGCGGAACTACCCCAACTATTTGGTGGATAAGAAGGATGGCAAAGTGAACAAAGGTATATTTGATATACAGATTATTGATGTGTACTTTACTAGTGTTTATAGCAATCCCTCGGTAATTGATACTGGTTCAGTTGCTAAGAGTAGTAACTCGAAACGGGAGTTGCAGAATAAACAGAGACTAGTAAATGTGAACAAAGGTATATTTGATATACAGATTATTGATGTGTACTTTACTAGTGTTTATAGCAACCCCTCGGTAATTGATACTGGTTCAGTTGCTAAAGAGTAGTAACTCGAAAACGGGAGTTGCAGAATAAACAGAGACTAGTAAAAGGCGAGGTGACGATGTGTGTTGGAAGTAGTTCCAAGATTGATATGATCATCATCGCACACTCCCTGTACTTTCGGGATTAGTGTTGAAACTAAATAAGTGTTATTTGGTGTTTGCATTGAGCATGAATATGATCTGATCATGTTTATTGCAATACGGTTATTCATTTAAGTTAGAGAACAATTGTTGTTCTGTTTACATGAATAAAACCTTTATGGACATACACACCAACGAAAATGGTTTGTTGGATCTCGATCGTAGTGATACACATATTCATAATATTGAAGCCAAAAGATGCAAAGTTAATAATGATAGTGCAACTTATTTGTGGTACTGCCGTTTAGGTCATATTGGTGTAAAGCGCATGAAGAAACTCCATACTGATGGGATTTTGGAATCACTTGATTATGAATCACTTGATGCTTGCGAACCGTGCCTCATGGGCAAGATGACTAAAACGCCGTTCTCCGGAACTATGGAGAGAGCAACGGATTTGTTGGAAATCATACATACAGATGTATCTGGTCCGATGAATATTGAGGCTCGTAGCAGGTATCATTATTTTCTGACCTTCACAGATGATTTGAGCAGATATGGGTATATCTACTTGATGAAACACAAAGTCTGAAACATTTGAAAAGTTCAAAGAATTTCAGAGTGAAGTGGAGAATCATCGTAACAAGAAAATAAAAGTTTCTACGATATGATCGCAGAGGTAAAATATTTGAGTTACGAGTTTGGCCTTTAGTTAAAACAATGTGAAATAGTTTCACTACTCACGCCACCTGGAACACCACAGTGTAATGGTGTGTCCGAACGTCATAACCGTACTTTATTGGATATAGTGCAATCTATGATGTCTCTTACCAATTTACCACTATCGTTTTGGGTTATGCATTAGAGACAGCTACATTCACGTAAAATAGGGCACCATCAAAATCCGTTGAGACGACGCCTTATGAACTGTGGTTGGCAAGAAACCAAAGTTGTCGTTTCTTAAAATTTTGGGGTTGCGATGCTTATGTGAAAAAATTTCATCCTGATAAGCTCAAACCCAAATCGGAGAAATGTGTCTTCATAGGATACCCAAAGGAGACAGTTGGGTACACCTTCTATCACAGATCCGAAGGCAAGACATTCGTTGCTAAGTATGGATCCTTTCTAGAGAAGGAGTTTCTCTCGAAAGATGTGAGTGGGAGGAAAGTAGAACTTGATGAGGTAACTGTACCTGCTCCCTTATTGGATCACAGAAATCTGTTCCTGTGACTTCTACACCAATTAGTGAGGAAGTTAATGATGATGATCATGTAACTTCAGATCAAGTTACTACCAAACCTCGTAGGTAAACCAGAGTAAGATCCGCACCAGAGTGGTATGGTAATCCTGTTCTGGAGGTTATGTTACTGGACCATGACGAACCTACGAACTATGAAGAAGCGATGGTGAGCCCAGATTCCGCAAAATGGCTTGAGGCCATGAAATCTGAGATGAGATCCATGTATGAGAACAAAGTGTGGACTTTGGTTGACTTGCCCGATGATCGGCAAGCAATTGAGAATAAATGGATTGTCAAGAGGAAGACGGACGCTGATAGTAGTATCACTATCTACAAAGCTAGAATTGTCGCAAAAAGGTTTTCGACAAGTTCAAGATGTTGACTACGATGAGAGTTTCTCACTCGTATCTATGCTTAAGTCTGTCCGAATCATGTTAGCAATTGCCGCATTTTATGAAATCTGGCAAAGGGATAAACAAAACTGCATTCCTTGATGGATTTATTAAAGAAGAGTTGTATATGATACAACCAGAAGGTTTTCTCAATCCTAAAGGTGCTAACAAAATATGCAAGCTCCAGCGATCCATCAATGGACTGGTGCAAGCATCTCGGAGTTGGAATATACGCTTTGCTAAGTTGATCAAAGCATATAGTTGTATACAGACTTGCGGTGAAGCCTGTATTTACAAGAAAGTGAGTGGGAGCACTACAGCATTTCTGATAAGTATATGTGAATGACATATTGTTGATCGGAAATAATGTAGAATTATTCTGCAAAGCATAAAGGAGTGTTTGAAAGGAGTTTTTCAAAGATAGACCTCGGTGAAGCTGCTTACATATTGAGCATCAAGATCTATAGAGATAGATGAAGACGCTTGATAAGTTTTTCAATGAGTACATACCTTAACAAGATTTTGAAGTAGTTCAAAATAGAACAGTCAAAGAAAAGAGTTCTTGCCTGTGTTACAAGGTGTGAAATTGAGTAAAGACTCAAAGCCCGACCACGGCAAAAGATAGAAAGAGAATGAAAGTCATTCCCTATGCCTTGGCCATAGGTTCTATAAAGTATGCCATGCTGTGTACCAGATCTATTGTATACCCTACACTGATTTTGGCAAGGGAGTACAATAGTGATCTAGGAGTAGATCACTGGACAGCGGTCAAAATTATCCTTACTGGAATAAGGATATGTTTCTCGATTATGGAAGTGACAAAAGGCTCGTCGTAAAAGGTTACGTCGATGCAAGTTTTGACACTAATCTAGATGACTCTAAGTCTCGGTCTAGATACATATTAAAAGTGGGAGCAATTAGCTAGAGTAGCTCCATGCAGAGCATTGTAGACATAGAAATTTGCAAAATACTTACGGATCTGAATGTGACAGACTCGTTGACTAAAATTATCTCACAAGCAAAACATGATCACACCTTAGTACTCTTTGGGTGTTAATCACATAGCGATGTGAACTAGATTACTGACTCTAGTAAACCCTTTGGGTGATGGTCACATGACGATGTGAACCATGGGTGTTAATCACATGGTGATGTGAACTATTCATGTTAAATCACATGGTGATGTGAACTAGATTATTGACTCTAGTGCAAGTGGGAGACTGAAGGAAATATGCCCTAGAGGCAATAATAAAGTTATTATTTATTTCCTTATATCATGATAAATGTTTATTATTCATGCTAGAATTGTATTAACCGGAAACATAATACATGTGTGAATACATAGACAAACAGAGTGTCACTAGTATGCCTCTACTTGACTAGCTCGTTAATCAAAGATGGTTATGTTTCCTAGCCATAGACATAAGTTGTCATTTGATTAACGAGATCACCTCATTAGGAGAATGACGTGATTGACTTGACCCATTCCGTTAGCTTAGCACCCGATCGTTTAGTATGTTGCTATTGCTTTCTTCATGACTTATACATGTTCCTCTGACTATGAGATTATGCAACTCCCGTTTACCGGAGGAACACTTTGTGTGCTACCAAACGTCACAACGTAAATGGGTGATTATAAAGGTGCTCTACAGGTGTCTCCAAAGGTGCTTGTTGGGTTGGCGTATTTCGAGATTAGGATTTGTCACTCCGATTGTCGGAGAGGTATCTCTGGGCCCACTCGGTAATGCACATCACTATAAGCCTTGCAAGCATTGTGACTAATAAGTTAGTTGCGGGATGATGTGTTACGGAACGAGTAAAGAGACTTGCCGGTAACGAGATTGAACTAGGTATCGAGATACCGACGATCGAATCTCGGGCAAGTAACATACTGATGACAAAGGGAACAACGTATGTTGTTATGCGGTCTGACCGATAAAGATCTCCAAAAAAATTTGTTGCATTTGGACTTCCTTTGGTACTGATATTCTAAAAAACCAAAAACAGGCAAAAAACAACAACTGACACCGGGCACTAAGTTAATAGGTTAGTCCCAAAAAATGATATGTAATTGCTTGTAAATGTATATAAAACATCCAAGATTGATACTAAAATAGCATGGAACAGTAAAATATTATAGATACATTGGAGACGTATCAAGCATCCCAAGCTTAATTCCTGCTCGTCCTCGAGTAGGTAAATGATAAAAACAGAATTTTTGATGTGGCATGCTACCTAACATATTCATCATATAATTTTCTTCTTTGTGGCATGGATATTTGGACTTGAGTGATTTAAATCAATAGTCTATAATTTGACATGAAAACATAAAGGACGTGACTAACTTCCGGACGGTAGGAATTTAGCGACAGGTGGGGACGATCGATCGAGTATTGAGTATTGATGCATCGAGTGTACACAGCGTGGTTCTTTCAGGTAAACTCCACCTACCTTTTACCACATATATGCATGCATGCAGAAAAAGACAAAATTGATAATGTCATCCTAGATTCCCTTTCATTTCGAAAATCAAAATGTTTTGTAGCTCAAACCGTCGCCCCGATTGAAAAATCGTCTTCACATAAAGATTCGTCACGACGAGACCTTTGAAACTAGATCCCATGTTGTTATGTTTCGTCAAAAAAATTCGGGTCAAATGTTACCAGACCCAGGCTAAATAAGTTATCACACCTCTGGTACGTCAGTTACCATCCTGTTTACATAGAAATTACAGGGCATAAAATGGCTCCTTCAACATTCTCTCCACATGCAAATGCACGATAGCAAAGGAAAGCTGATGTCATTGTAGATTCTCACTATTTCGAAACTACAAAATGTTTTATAGCTCAAACTATTGTTTCTTACTGAAAAGTCATTTTCACATGAAAAATCCATCATGACGACAACTTCGAAGCTAGATCTCATGTTGGTATGTTTTGATCACTTTTTTCATCAAAAGTTACCGTTAGTTATCATTTATGTTATATGTATGTTAACATGTTATTTATGCAGAAGTGACCGGGGGTGTGTTTTCAAAGAATCCTTTCCCCCGGGTCAACGTTACTGTGGTATTTGTACCTAAGTTATCAGGTCTGCGATGCATATATTACCGTGCTATTTGCATAGAAGAAACCGGGGTATGTTTCAACAACTTTTTATTCGGGTCTAAAGTTACCATGGTGTTTGTACCTAAGTTATCAGGTCTACGGTGCTTATATTACCATGATAACTATACAGAATTACCGGGGAGGGGGTATTGAACTATTTTTTTCCAACATCCCTCCCCCACCCGTCATCATCGTCGCCAAAGTTACCAGAAGTGGGGAACATAAGTTATCAGGTCTGCGATGTGTGAGTTATCATGCTATTCACACAAAAATTACTAGGGATATATTTCAGCAAGAGCCCTCCCCCCACCCGGTCACCAAATGTACCAAGACCGGGGTACATAATTTATCAGGTCTGCGATGTGTGAGTTGCCGTGCTATTCACATAAAAGTTACCGAGGGTATATTTCATCACCCCTTGTCGCGGAAAGTTACCATGACCGAGGTGCATAAGTTATCAGGTCTCCTATGTGTGAGTTACCATACTATTCACACCAAATTTATCGGAGGATATTTCATCAACCCCCTCCCCCCACCCGCCGCTCCCGCGCCGAAGTTATCAGCATCGGGGTACATGAGTTATCAGGTTTATGATGTGTGAGTTGCCATGATATTCACACAAAAGTGACCGGGGGATATTTCAACAACCCCTCCCCGGGTCGCCAAAGTTATTAGGACTAAGGTACATAAGTTATCAGGTTTCTGATGTGTGAGTTACCATGATATTCACACAAAA
>NC_057802.1:287639808-287646809 GCF_018294505.1 Triticum aestivum | reverse complement strand
AAATTATCAGATCTGTGATGTGTGAGTTACCATGTTGTACACAAAAAACCAACGGTATATTTCATCACCCCCCCCCCTCATGTCGCCAAAATTACCATGGTGTCATCAACTCGAGACGAGCTGGTAAAATAATCTACTTAAGTGCGGAAAAAGATCAGACATCACATTAACTTTTGTGCAAACCTAGAAGGGAACATAGGTGAGGTGGTTGGCTAGTAGAGTTGCCTCATAAAGTCATAAGAGGTACAAAGGATCGAAATATCTTGTGCATATAACCATACTAATAGAGTAGATGAGTCATCAGACTAGAAAACAACAAGAAAACAAATGCCAAAATGGTAAGAAAAAAGGCAAGCATCGGAAAACACAAGCTTAGTGTAGGGCATGTAGGTAACTTGACTATCTGACCTAATTGTAAACACAAGCTTAGTGTAGGGTAACCGGTTACCTGCCACGGTTATCTACCAGGAGGTATGGGGATCGCACGCGCACCGTGCGATTAAAAATTAACGGCGTCGCTTGGGTTCAGAGCTATTGCGAGTTTCCGGTCGACTGGAAGTTAGCTTCCTCATATTTACACAGAAAATATCGGATTACGTTTCAACATACATTTTTCACTGGGTCAAAACGTAAGTTATCAGGTCTACTATGTGTAAACTACTATGAAATTTGCACATAATTTATTGGGATATGCTTGAACAAAAAATATTGTCGGGTAAAAAATTACCACGGTGTTTCTAGGCATAAGTTATCTAGACTTTTAGCTCGTCTTCTAAGTAGAAAAAAGGAAAGAAAATGTTCGGACAAGGGGAAAGAAATTTGGTTCACAAAAAAGAAAGGAAATAAAATATTTTTGTCACGTTACATGCAGTGTGGTAAAAAAAACTACCTAACTAATCATATAAGAAAGATTTGTACCCTGTTGGCAATTACTAATCGTGTGTGAGTTGGCTAGCTCGATGCACTATATTGCAAGAGGTCATGGCTTCGATCCTCATCCCCGCTCTATTATTTTTCTCGCCCCAGAAAATTGGATCACCTGGTAAAAAAGACGAGCACCGGGATTACGCTGGCGAGCGCATGAATTGTGGGATGGAAGTTCGATCGCGACGTGCGTGCTATGAAGGTTTGCCGAAAAGTCAGGAAAACAGATCGAGGCCCAGGACATCGGACGACGATGAGATCGTTCGGATCTGTTGCGAAATTCCGGTTGACTGTAATTTAGCTTTATCAAAACATAAATGCTCAAGCATACCAACAAGCAACCATGTCTTCAAAATATCAACGCTAAAGAAAGTTATACCTAGCCCATTATGCTCAATCATTGATCCATTCATGAAACACACTCAATATTAGCTACATCCAATGCACACATATGGCTATAGTGCTCTCCACTTGGTGCTTTATAAGAGAAGATGGAGACTCAAATATAAATATAAATTGCATAAAAGTAAATAGATAGGCCCTTCGCAGAGGTGCCATCGCTCAAGGCTTAAATTAGAGATAAAAATATTTTGAGAGGCATGCTTTTCCTATCAACGAAAACGACCGATAATTCCCAACATCTTCCATGCTAGACAAATTGTAGGCGGTTCCCAAACAGAAAATAAAGTTTATTTCCTTTCCACCATTCTTTCACAACCATGGCTAGCTGTATCCACGGGTGCCTTCCATACCAACACTTTCCAAGGAATTTATTATTATCATCATATTAATTTTTTCATTTTGGGACGGGGCATCCCTATTACCTGCCACAATCTCATGCAATGACAAGTGAATAAACACTCATCGCGAGAATAAAATACCTAGCATGGAAAATATTGGCCACCCCCTGCCGCTTCATGAGCGGTACAGGCACACAAAACGGAAATTTATTTTGAAAAATTAGAGTTGGCACATGCAAATTTACTTCGAACGACATGGAAATGATGTACATAGGTAGGTTTGGTCGACTCATTTGGCACAACTTAGGGTTTAAGGACTTGGATGCACAAGCAGCATTCCCGCTTAGTAGAAATGAAGGCTAGCAAATAGATTGAGAAGCAACCAACCAAAAAGCAAAAACGGTCATAAACATGCATTGAACATAACTAACACTGAACAATGGACCATAAGTAGGATATAACTCCGTTGCATAACTATTGACTTTATGTGCATGCATAGGGAATCCCAAACCTTAACACCAATATTCTTACTAAACCACAATTACTCATCAACATGACTCACATATTACCATCTCCATGTTGCAAAACTATTGGAAGGAATCACACTTATCATATCCAATGATCTCGATGAAAGATTTTATTATATCTCTCTTGATTATTCATCACTTTTGGACAAAATTCATATCTTGTGCAAATTACCATTACTATTATCAACTCTCAAAAAGAAATATGTGAAGCATGAGAGTGCAAATACTTCTTCAAAAATATAATCTTATCAATTCTCAAAATAATATAAGTGAAGCATGACAGCGTATGTATTTCTTTAAAATATATTCACCGACGTGCTCCAAAAGATATAAGTGAAGCACTAGAACAACTGCCTAGCTCAAAAGATTTTAGTGAAGCACATAGAGTATTTCTAAGAAATCATGATAAACGTGTGGCTCTCTCAAATAAGTGTGTTCAGCAAAGATGATTGAGACAAACTAAAAAGAAAACAAAACAAAGAATCATATAATACATGACACTCCAAGCAAAACTCATGATATGTGACGAATAAAAATATAGCTCCAAGTAAAAGTATCCATAATTGGTAGAAGAAAGAGGGGATGCCTTCCGGGGCATCCCCAAGCTTAGTTGCTTGGGAGTCCTTGAATATTACCTTGGGGTGCCTCGGGCATTCCCAAGCTTAGGCTCTTGCCCTTATTCCTTCATCCATCATGATCTCACCCAAAACTTGAAAACTTCAATCACACAAAACTCAACAAAATCTCGTGAGATCCGTTAGTATAACAAAGCAAATCATTACTTTAAGTACTGTTGCAAGCCCATTCATATCTTATTTTTGCATTATAACTACTGTATTCTAACTTCTCCATGGCTTATACCCCCCGATACAATCCATAGTTCCATCAAAACAAGAAAAACAATGCATCAAAAACAGAATCTGTCAAAAACAGAATAATTTGTAAAGATCCGAATTGTGGTCATACCTATGTAAATCTAAAAATTCTGAAAAATGAGGACAACATGGGAAATTTTTATATCAATCTTGTGAAAAAATTCAGAAGTTTTCGTCACTCCAATGATTTTAATAATTCTGCTACTGGACATAAAAGTTTCTATTTTTGCACAGAATCAAAGCAACTATCATGCAAATCATCCCAAAGGCTTTACTTGGCACAAAACAATAATTAAAATATAAAAAACACAATCATAACAGTAGCATAGTTGTGTGCTTATGGAAAAACAGAATTAAAATAAGAAAATGAAAGATAGCTTTGGGTTGCCTCCCAACTAGTGCTATTATTTTATGCCCCTAGCTAGGCATAATGCATATTTTCAAGTATTTGTCATCCTTAAAATTAACTCCATAGATTGCCCTCATGATAGACTCATATGGTTGCTTAATTTTTTTTCTAGGGAAGTGTTCCATACCCTTCTTTAATGGAAACTAAAATTTTATATTCCCTTCTTTCATGTCAATAACGACACCTATGGTTCGTAAAAATTGTCTACCAAGTAGTATGGGACAAGACGGATTGCATTCATTGGCAAGTACAATAAAATCAACGGGCACATAGTTCCTATTGACAATAATAAGAACATCATTAATTCTACCCAAAGGCTTTTTAATAGTAGAATCCCCCAAGTGCAAATTAAGATAACATTCATCCATATTGGTAAAACCTAGCACATCAAACAGAGATTTTGGAATTGTGGAAACGTTAGCACCCAAGTCACATAAGACATTGCACTTATAGTTTTTAATTTAAACTTTAATGGTAGGTTCCCACTCATCAAATAATTTTCTAGGAATTGAAATATCTAATTCTAGCTTTTTTCTAAAGCTTGCTTTTATAATATATTTAGTAAAAGCCTTATTTTGTTCATAAGCATTGGGTAAATTTATCATGGATTGTAACAAAGAAATACACTCAATCAAAGAACAACTATCATAATTAAAGTATTTGTAATTCAAGAGAGTGGGCACATCACTAGTTAAAGTTTTACCTCTCCATACCCACTTTTATCAATTTTTTCATCAAGACTTTCACACTCCAAATTATGGGGACGCCTTCTAGCTAAAGTTGACTCTTCTTGAGTCCCCCTTTCGTCAAGTTTTATACTGCTAAACAAGGAATCAATAGATGAAACACCAATCATTGTAATATCCTCATCATTACTATGATAGAAATCGGTAGGAATCACTTTTCTAAAAATTCTCGTTTAGCTCTTATCATAGCGGTTCTTTTCTTACTCTCATCTATGGAGACATATAAAGCTTTAGTTGATTCATTAATAGCAATCTTGGGTGTCAAAATTTTAGCTTTAAGATTTTCCAAATCATGAATAATTCTATCAATGCTCCTAGACATATCATTAAGTTTACTCATTTTTTCTTCTATCGTAGTGTTGAAAACTTTTTAAGCATTAATAAATTCTTTAATGTTACTTTCAAGATCAGAGGGCATCATATTATTATTATTATAACCATAGGAATTGCCATAATTATTAGAGGAATTTCCAGGAAATGGCCTAGGATTAAAATTACCTCTATAATCATTACTATTAAAATTATTTCGCGAGACAAAATTCGCATCTACGTGATCATTAGTTTGCTCAATCAAAGTAGACAAAGGCACATCATTAGGATCAATAGGAGCATTTTTTACTAGCAACCAATTTCCTAAGCACATCAACTTTATCACTCAAAGTACTAATTTCTTCAACATGATTCACTTTTTTACTAGTAGGAGCTTTTTTAGTATGCCATTGTGAATAATTTGCCATAATACTATCAAGCAATTTAGTAGCTTCTCCCAATTTAATCTCCACAAAAGTACCACCCGCAGAGGAATCTAAAAGATTTCTTGAAACCAAATTTAATCCCGCATAAAAAATTTGTATGATCATCCACAGATTTAAACCATGAGTAGGGCAATTTCTTATCATTAATTTCATCCTTTCCCAAGATTGGGAAACATGTTCATGCTCAAGTTGCTTGAAATTCATAATTTGATTTCTTTGGGAAATAATTTTTGCGCAAGGAAAAATACTTGGTAATAAAAGCATCTTTAAACCTATCCCAAGAAATGATACTATTTCGTGGCAAAGGAAACCAAATATTCGCACGAGCTCACAATGAGAACGGGAATAATTTTAGTTTCACAATATCATTGTCCATATTTTTTTCTTTTGCATGTCACACATTTCAACGAAAGTGTTTAGATGGGATGTGGCATCCTCATTAGGACTACCGAAAAATTGCTCTTTCATAACAACATTTAACAAAGCGGCATTAATATCACATGTCTCCACGCTAGCAGCGGGAGGAGCAATCAGAGTACTAATAAAATCATTATTATTAGTATTGTAAAATCACACAATTTTGTATTTTCTTGAGACAATGTGACTACGCAAACAAGATAACAAGCAAGAAAAGAAGCAAACAAGAAAACGGCAAATGGAAAAAATATTTTTGTATTTTTGTAAATCTTTTTAGAAGTGGAGGAGATGAAAATGAGAGGCAAATGGCAAAAAATGTAAATACAAGGATATGAAAGCTTATGGGAGGTACTTGATAGATGTTGATGACGTGTCCTTGCAACGGCGACAGAAATTCTTCCTACTATCTCTAAACTGCATTGGGATTTCCCCAAAGAGGAGAGAATGATGTAGTACAGTAGAGATAAGTATTTTCGTCAGTTAAGAACCAAGGTTATCAATCTAGTAGGAACCAAGCAACACCTCGTTAGCGGCACCTGCACACAAACAACAAATCCTTGCGACCGAATGCGAATAAGGAGTTGTGAATCCCTCAATGGTTACGAGTAAGATTAAATTGTATGGTGTTTGATAGATAGATTGAAAAAAATACAAAAGAAATAAATAAATAAATGCAGCAAGGTCTTTTTGGTTTTAATATATGATAAAAGATAGACCCGGGGCCATAGGTTTCACTAGAGGCTTCTCTCTTGAAAATAGCATACAATGCTTAAACAAATTACTATTGGGCCATTGATAGAAAATAATAGTAATAATGACGATATCCAAGGCAATGATCATATATAGGCATCACGTCCGAGAAAAGTAGACTAACTCCTGCCTGCATCTACTACTACTACTCCACCCATCGACCGCTATCTAGTTTGCATCTAGAGTATTAAGTTCGTAAAGAATGGAGTAATGCCTTAAGCAAGATGAAATGATGTAGACAAGATAAACTCACGTATGAATAAACCACATCTTTTTACCCTTAATAGTAATGATACAATACATGTCATGTCCCTTTCTGTTACTGGGATTGAGCACCGCAAGATCGAACCCATTACAAAGCACCTATCAATATATCGGAGAGAAATACGAAGATATAGTAATCATGCATAAAAGAGTTCAGAGAAAACTCAAATAATATTTATGGATAGATTTGATCATAAATTCATAATTCATCGGATCCCAACAAACTCACTGCAAAAAGTCATTACATCAGATAGAACTCCAAGAACATCGAGGGGAACATTGTATTGAAGATCAAATTGAGAGAATAAGCCATCTAACTACTAACTATGGATTCATAGGTCTATGGTAAACTACTCACGCATCATCGAAAGGGCAACAAGGATGATGTAGAGACCCTCAGTGATTGAATCCCCCTCCGGTAGAGTGCCGGAAAAGGCCTCCAGATGAGATCTCGTGGTTCTGGAACTTGCGGCGGTGGAAAAAGTATTTTGTGAACTCCTCTGTTGGTTTCATGATTTTAAAGAATTTATAAAGGCGGAGTTAGGTCAAACGGAGCCACATGTGCCCCACACGCTACCAGGGTGCGTCCCACCC
>NC_057802.1:287573777-287639518 GCF_018294505.1 Triticum aestivum | reverse complement strand
GAAGCTTCTAGGGTCTCTTATTGCCAAAAAAATCTCCAAAAAGTTTCATGGCATTTGGAGTTTGTTTGGTACTGATATTCTGAAAACCAAAAATAAGCAAAAAAAAACAGCAACTGGCACTAGGCACTAAGTTAATAGGTTTGTCCCAAAAAATGATATGTAATTGCTTGTAAATGTATATAAAACATCCAAGATTGATACTATAATAGCATCGAATAATAATAAAATAGATATGGTTGAGACGTATCAGTTCACTGTTGACTTCTCTCTCGAAAGCAGGTAGTGGCACGGTAAACAAATTATTGTTGGGTAATTGACAGATAAGCATCATTTGTAACTATGATCATTCATGTCATAATCTTGTATAGGCATCACGTCCCTGACAAGTAGACCATAATCCAACTGCATCTGATATTGTTACTCCACCCCATGACCACTATCCAACATGCATCTCAAAGTATTAACTTTGCAAGAGATAGAGTAACGCAATAAGCAAGATGACATGGTGTAGATAGAAAAGTGGATTTCTATTTTCATGCCCTCGGTTCCTTAGTTCTACTCAGTTGTACCCATGGCAACAAACGCACCTCACTTTTCCCCTTCTTCCTCTAGCCGATCCTCACATAAGGCCAAATGCACATTTTCCGTAGTGTCAACCCCTTTGATTGTTACTTGGATGAGTTAAAAAACAGGCATGTGGGCCCACTACCGGCCACATCATCCAACCAGCGGTGAGTCGCCGACACATAGCAGGGTAGAGTTGCTCGTCCGATCGATTTCGGCTATGGCTGGATGATATCTTAGCCTCTCCGGGTTGCTGGTGCAAGTGCGCGTCGTTGTGTGGCATCAGGGTGGCTGAGGGATGGAAACGACGCTAGTGGTGAGTTCTATTATGGCCGGAGTTTGGTGGTTGCAGGAAACAGAGGTATATCGCATGAATTAGAATGAGTTTTTTGCTGATGTTGTTCTACAACTGCGTGCGGTGCAGTTTGACATGGGCACATGACCAAATGGTTAGCAGAGCTTCATCATGGCCTCATGCGTGATCAGCAAAGGGAGCTCATGGTTAATGGAACTACGGCATGAAAACGTTGACAAGGAGAGAGGGAAAATATGTGGAGCTCATGGTAAGGCCTTAGAGCACATTAGCGAGCTCGAGGATGGGTTGTAGGCGACGAATTGACAGTGGCGACCTTGGCTAGAGATAGTGAATAAGGCCACGATGGCATCATTTTAGAACGTTCAGTCTTGCAGTCTTCGTTGTAGAGGTTCACGGTGTCGAGGCAAAGCTAAAGGACATGATGGTGAGGTGAGGATATCATGCTGGCTATGTTAGTTGACGTCTACGCGTCCATGGCGTTCTCGGTCATGGTTGGACATCGAGCAAGATGAGGGGAAAGTGATGGACAATAGATAGATTCGAGCTAGTGGTATCGTGCTTGCCTCTTAGCGTAGAGTTATGGACAAAGAAGCTCTCGACAACGCGTGGCAGAATAAGGCACTCTCGGACCCGTGCTCCTCTGCCACTAGGTGCGAGGTTGAAGACCGGGTTGCCCCTAGGTGGGCTGGGCTGCATAGTGCTGGGCTCCTATGTAAGTTTTCTTCTCTGTCTCTCTCCTTTATTTATGTCCCTTACTTTTAGTTTGAATATAATTTGATTTGATTTTAGACCAAAGCATCTGTAAAACCGTATGGAAAATTAAGTGTGAATTTAAAGGACTTTGAAAAAAATGAACATTTTAACTCCGATCATAGTACCTATGCCGGTCCATGCGCCTTGCACGATCGTACGCCTTAATTAACACAACATACATAACGATGCAGTTTAGTCCCACATCGCCGCGTGAGAGGCTCGCGGGCCATCTTAAATAGCATCACCATTCTTATGCACTAAACAACTTTTATTATAATAAGACCATCAATGCTCGCTTTGTGAAGGAGATGATTTAATTATTGATCATCTCATTCACAAAGTAAGCACGGATGGTCTTACTATACTATAAGTATTTTTTATTAATATCGCTACATTTTTAACATTTATATGACCAAACTAGAACACACTAATATTACTTTTCATTTTTCAAGTGTTAGATTAACCCAAATTGTAAATGAAAATAAAAGAACAATGTCCAAATTTGGCACAACAATGGGTGTTACCAATTGTGATCCCCCTAGTTTCCTCCTCGGTAAACTAGCCGATGATGTAAACATTTTGTTGAGTTAATAAAGCTAGCCATGATGGCCTTCCCTCCAAAAAAAAGAATGGGTGTTACCATTGTGAACAATGTTGCCATAGGAATAATATCTTTTTTAATAAAAAGATATTGTTTCCATTTTCAAGTGCCAAAAATGTTTTTTTTTGTGAAGGAAGTGCCTGAAATAAGTTGTAAAATTTGGTCTTTTCATTTTTCAGCCAAAGTACAAACTTGCATGGATTTCAAGGCATATGCACGTGGCCCTAGCCACTTCCATGGCGTAGTCAATGCTAACATGTGCAAATTTGGCACAACCATGGGTGTTACCATTATGAACAATGTTACCATGGAAGATAGTCTCGCATTGACGCGGCTAATCGATGAGCTATGGAGATGCCCATCAATTGATGTCAACATGAGGAGTACTGATTGCCATGCAACGGATGAACTAAGAGCTATAAGTGTATGAAAGCTCAACGGAAACTAAGTGGGTGTGCATCCAACTTGCTTGCTCATGAAGACCTTGGGCATTTGAGGAAGACCATCATCGGAATATACAAGTCAAGTTCTATAACGTTAAATTCCAACTAGTATATGGAAGTGACAACATAGGAGACTCTCTATATGAAAACCATGGAGCTACTTCGAAGCACAAGTGTGGTAAAGAATAGTACATTGCCCCCCCCCCCTCTCTCTTTTTCTCTCATTAGTTTGTTGGGCTCTTTTTGGCCTCCTTTTTTGTCCGGATTCTCATCCCGACTTGTGGGGGAATCATAGTCTCCATCATCATTTCCTCACTGGGACAATGCTCTAATAATGATGATCATCACACTTTTATTTACTTACAACTAGATATCTAGAACAATATGACTCTATATGAATGCCTCTGGAGTGTACGTGGATGTGCAATGATCTATCATAACATGTATGATAATGATGAATGGTGGCTGAGCCACAAATACTATGGCAGCTATATGATCATGCCAAGCAATATGACAATGAATATGTATGTCATGAAAATGGAACGGTGGAAGTTGCATGGCAATATATCTCAAAATGGCTATGTAAATGCCATAATAGGTAGGTATGGTGGCTGTTTTGAGGAACATATAGGGAGGTTTATGTGTGATAGAGAGTATCAAATCACAGGGTTTGGATGCGCCGGTGAAGTTTGCACCAACTCTCAAGGTGAGAAAGTGCATTGCATGGTACCTAAGAGGCTAGCAATTTGCGGAAAGGTGAGAGTGCGTATAATCCATGGACTCACATTAGTCATAATTAAAGAACTCACATACTTATTGTGAAAGCCCATTAGCCATCGAAGTAAAGTACTAATCGCATGCCCCTAGAGGGATAGATTAGTAGGAAAAGACCATCTCTTGTCCCTGACCGCCACTCATAAGGTAGACACTCAATAACAAATCATGCTCCAACTTCATCGCAAAACTAGAGACTATACGTGCATGCTTCGAGAATCACAAACCTTAACATCAATATTTTCACTAAACCACAATAATCCACTAGTACCCCCGTATATTACCATCTGAATATCGCAAAACTATTGCAAGGAATCAAACTTATCATATTTAGTGATCTACATGAAAGGTTTTATTATACCCCCTTGAATACCAATCCTTTATGGACTAGTGTTATAACCTGTGCAAATTGCCTTACTATTTATTAGACTCTCAAAAATATTTAAGTGAAGCATGAGAGTGCAACTATTTCATTAAAATATAACCACGGTCTTGCTCTAAAAAATATAAGTGAAGCACTAGAGCAACTGCCTAGCTCAAAAGATATAAGTGAAGCACATATAGTATTATAAAAAATCATGAAAAAAATGTGTGTCCCTCTCTAAAGGTGTGTGGAGCAAACAATGGTTGTGGAAAACTAAAAAGCAAACAAAGCAAATACTACTATAATACAAGACGATCCAAGCAAAACTCATATCATGTGATGAATAAAAATATAGCTCCAAGTGCTATACCGATAGATTGTAGACGAAAGCGGGGATACCATCCGGGGCATCCCAAGCTTAGATGATTGGTTATTCCTTGAATATTACTTCGGGGTGCCTTGGGAATCCCCAAGCTTAGGGTCTTGCCGCTGCTTATTCCTTTATCCACCGTGATCTCACCCAAAACTTGAAAACTTCAGCACACAAAACTCAACAGAAACCTCATGAGATCCATTAGTATAATAAGAAAAATTTAAGATAACTATTGGGTTGCCTCCCAACAAGCTCTTTATAGCCATTAAGATAGACTTTGAGATTTCAATGATGCTCACATGAAAGATAAGAATTGAAGTATAAAGAGAGCATCATAAAACATGTGACAAACACATTTAAGTCTAAAATACTTCCTATGCATAGGCATTTTATAAGAAAAGAAATTATCGAGACAAGAATATCTAGCATATGCAAGGGAGAAGAATAAAGTATTGACAATCTCAACATAACGAGAGGTAATTTAGTAACATGAAAATTTCTACAACCATATTTTCCTGTATCATAATAATTACATGTAGGATCATAATCAAATTCAAAAATTAATGTAGCTAATATATAAAATTTTCTCTTCACGGTCCACATGCATAAGAGTTTTATAATCATCCAAGATAGTGGGATTAACATCAAGTAAAGTTATGACCTCTTCAAACCCACTTTTATCAAAAAAAATCACAAGATTGTTAATTATCCAAAGTAGTGGGATCATTATTACCTAAATTTGACACTCTGCCAAACCCACTTTTAATAGTATTGCAAATTTTATCATCAATAATAGATTCATTACGAGGCACAGAATTCTCAAGATCACAAGAAACATCATAATTATCACCCCAATCATGATCATTAGCACAATTGACATTAATAGGATTCACACTAATGCAATTGCAATCATGCTTTGCATTCAATAGATGTATCCTGATAGCATTTTGTTTTACCACTTCTTCATTTTTAGCTATTGGTTTACAACAAGCAGCAAGTTTGAAAAGATTAGCAAGTGGATGAGGATCCATATGTCTTTACTTTTCCTTTCTGCTTTCGTGTGATGACATGACTAGGCAAATAAAAAGTAGAGCAAGTAGATGATAGTTTGTGTGTAGGAACCTGATAAGAATTTTATGATGTCTCCCCAGCAACGGCGCTAGGAATTCTTCCTGCTACTTGTGAGTTGTGTTGGGATTTTCCCCAAAATAGAGGGGAGATGCAGTACAGTAGAGATAACTATTTCCCTCGATGAGAATAAGGTTTATCGAACCAATAGGGGAACCATGCAAATTCCCTTCTTCATCACCTACACACATAAAAGCAAATACTTGCACCCAATGCGGGCAAGAGGGTTGTCGATCCCCTTGAACTTGTTACTTGCAAGGATCAAATCTTGTATAGTGTCGGTGGAAACGACGCCTATGGGATCACGGGGAATCCCTTCTACGGTTGGCGTGCGCGGGGCTGTGGAAAGAGCGGGTTTAGAAGATCAACACGGGGAGTTTATCCAGGTTCGGGCGGCAAGTGATGCGTAATAACCTACTCCTGCTGGGTTTTGTTTATCTGGTGTTCTTGGACTAGCTACAAAGCATGCAGCATCCAAAGAGTCCGAAATCCTCCTCCAGTACGCCTCGGGCCTCCTTTTTAGTCAAAGGGGGTCGCCACAGTGGCTCACAGGAGGTGGAAAGTTTGTACTGTATACAAGTCTATCGCCTGGCACCATAGGACAAACGCATTTAATGTGCTACCAACGTGCCCTCTCTCTTTATCCGGGACAGCAAGGAAACTCGTCTCGTTCTCCGCCGCTTCACCTCGCTCCGACGCGTGTCCAGGCTGACTAGGCGTGCAGCGCCACGCTGGCTGGCTGCTGAGTTGGTGTGGTGGTAGAGTCTTCACGAAGATCTGCATGCCACCATGCAGGTGCTTGCTGAGTTGGCCTGGAAGCTGCACGTCACCACGCAGGTGCCTGCCTTGTTGGCGGGTTGACTGCTGTGTTGGAACGGCGGTGGAGCCTTGGCAGGTGGGGGCCTGGCTGCAGCCCCGCAGATGTCCCCGACAACGGTCTTCCGGGGTGCCGGCAAGGGCCTTGCCGGGGTCTCACAGGTGTCCCCGGCAAGGGTCTTGCCAGGGGTCTTGTGAGCGTCTCCGGCAAGGATCTTGCCGGGGTTTCCGTCTTCTGGTTCTCATCTAGTATTGTATGTTCTTGGTCTTCACAAAGATTTGCATGCCACCATGCAGGCGCCTCCCGAGCCTTGGTTCCAATGTTGTCGATGGTGCGGGAACTCTTAGGCTCAAGGGTGGCGGCCCCGCTGGTGTTGTGTAAGTTGCCCCGGCAAGGCTCTTGCCGGGGCTACGTAAGCCGCCCTGGCAAGGCTCCTGCCGGGGAGAGCCCACCTTGTCCCTTCGCTCCTCGCGCCTCTGTCTTGGCATTGCTCTGGTAGTCTCATGTATTTTCTTCCTCTTCTGCCCCGCCAAGCGCGGCCGCAGGCGTGTGGCTGTGACTGCCTGCGCACAAGGGGTACAAAAAGGACCCCTACTTTTGTACACCGACAGGAGCCCCAGGCCTGGGCCACATATAAGCATGGAGCGTTATTGGGCCAGTCCCAGAACGGTGCGCGGGTACGCGTGGCAGAGTTTTACCGTAGTAACTCCCTCGCCAGTTGCGCTTCCCCATGACCCGTGTTGAATGTGTGACGTGGGGGTCGTGCGTGGGGCGGTTGCAGCACGCTTTCGTCACATCGTGGTAGATAGTAAAGAGGCGGCTCGCTCCTTCCCCATAAAGAGGAAAACGCAGGGGCGCAGCTCATTTACTAAGTGGACTCGGGTTGTGGCCTTCAAGGCGCCCGCGCCCCACAATCACGGGGTGGAAAACGGTTGCTTCACTTGTCTTCTCAATTCTGGCCTGCTCGCCACGTGTCCTCCATGCCCCAAGGATGGTAGGTGGTGGACGCGGAGGGCACGGGCCTTAATGGCGAGGCAGGAAACCGGGTCATCACTGATTGGAGCAGTGGGTCGGTCCCGATTCCCTGCGCCTCTGACGGCAGGATTGGTTAAGGGGGGCGGCCGAGCCCCGACCCCACCCCTTTACAAGAAGGGGAGGGTGATGGTGCCATTCAATACTTCAACATCCATATCCTTCCATCTTGACTCCTTCCCTCCCTTCGCTATGGCGAGAGGGTGCGCCGGCGCTCAGATGGCAGCGACGAGGGTCTCTGCTCAACAGCGTGCCCCTCCTCCCCAAGAGCACGTGGTGGCGGAGCCGGCCGCGAGAGGAAGAGGGAGGGGGCGAGGCCAAGGCCGCCGTGGCGCTCGGGGGAGAGGAGGACGGTGCGGCGCACCGGCCGCGCCTCCGCCAGTGGCTCCTCCCCCAATGGAGGGCCATGTCGGAGACTAGCCCCATGAATTCTTCATCAGGCTGCACAAGCCAGTGCACGGTCGCCTCCGCCTCCCCACTCCATTCGCTTGGGAGATGGAGCTCGACCTGCCATAGGCCTTGAGGCTTCATATGAGGGGCTGCGGGAATGGCAGCATGCGGGTCGACGTCGACTTCCCCGCCCCTCACGTCATGTATCTCCGCCGCAGGTGGAAAACCTTCGCCCGTGCCCATAGCCTATCGGAGGGGCTTGTCCTCCACTTTGCATTGACGGAGAGCGGCCTTCTTTCTGGCAAGGTCTTTGGGGGCTCGGGAACTCGCCTAAGGTGTTGTGTGGAGAGCTCCACTGACAACGAAACCTCCTCCTCGAGCGAGAGTGATGAGGAGGATAGCGACAGCGACGACGAGGGCGTCAAGCGGGAGGACGCCGACTCCGACTCCGACTGACCGCGTCGCCCTCGGCCACGCGCCCTGCCGAGGGTCTTCCTCGTCAAGCTCTCCATCGGCGCGTTCCCCGCCGCTTCCTTTTTGCCTTCACCTGCCGCACCTGGGAGGAAAGGGGCAAGAACGAAGATCACGGGGCACCTATCTTTCTTTTAAATTGTAGGCACTTGCAAAATCTTAGTTTCTAGATAATGTAATCTCTCGAGCCCATGCTTGTGTCATGTAACCTCTGTTCTTGTATCAGCATGCTAATGAAAAAGTCTAGCCTTGCCGGGAACCCGTGCACGCGTAAGCTCATGCAGAGGCAAAACGCCTCCTTAATGTAAATAAACGAGTCCTCTCGGCAAGCTGCCCTGCCGGCGCCCTTTGCTCCTGCCGGAGAATCATATCTGCCGGGTTACAGACAAAGGGTCAAGCCCCCCATCCACCTCCTTTTAGTAAGGGCTACTACGACCACTCCAACCGAAGCAGCGTTCGGGGCGGAAATGGGAGCACCCGAGTTTTTAAAGAACAGTGGCGAGGTTTTCTAATGCACAAGTCATAGGTTACTAACACGAATGGGCAAGAGGTAAGCTTTATCTGTTTGGTCTGCCGGGGATCGCCATGCCGGGCGGTCTTCTCGACTTCTTGCGGAGCTGGGTCCTTGGCGGGATCGCGCACCCTTGCCGTGGCTGGAAAGAAGAGAGGGCAAGAGCATGGAACCTCGGTGGTCCACTAACATTTATTGGAATCAAAAAGTAGTACAGTACCCTGGACAAGCATGCATATACATATACACATAAACATGGAAATCGACAGGAAACTATACATACTAAGAGATTCCTTTCCCTGGCTGCGCATAGGGTCTGCGCCTGGCTTTGTACATAGGGTTACATGTCTTGCCGGCAAGGCTAGTACAAAATGGGGGTTGCCGGGGCTCCCGGCAACCACGCCTTAGGGGTAAAACTTGCGAAGATGTTTGATATTCCAGGACTTGCTCACCGGAATGCCATCTTCGGTCTCCAGGCGGACTGCGCCGGGCCTGGTGACTCGTATTACCCGATAAGGGCCCTCCCACTTCGGTGTCAACTTGTTCGAACTCTTGGCGGATTGAATCCGCCGAAGAACAAGGTCGCCTTCCTCAAGGATTTGGGCGTGAACCTTGCGGCTATGATAGCGGCGCAAGGCCTGCTGGTAGCGAGCGGCTCGCATAGCAGCCCGAAGACGATCTTCCTCAAGGAGCGTCGCATCCTCTTGGCGCAACTGCTCTTGCTCAAGCTCATCATAAGCTAGCACTCGAAGTGACTCGTATATGAGTTCCATGGGGAGAACTGCCTCTGCCCCGTAAACCAGGGGAAATGGTGTCTGGCCAGTAGCTCGATTTGGTGTCGATCTGATTGACCAAAGAACTGTTGGCAACTCATCAACCCAGCGCCTTCCGCACTTGTGCAACTTGTCAAAAGTCCTAGTCTTGAGGCCTCGCAGCACTTCTGCATTCGCCCTCTCGGCCTAGCCGTTACTTCTGGGATGAGCGACAGAAGCAAAACATACCTTGCTGCCGAGGTCCTGGATGTACTGGATGAGGCCAACTCCACCGCGTGACCCCATCTTGTCCGGGTGCGTGCGTTTGGGGTAAAACGAATGAATAGCGCGGCCCAACGCGCAGTGTCAAACGGACAAATGTCCGGATTTCGTCCGTTTTCGAGCCATCCCCGGCCCAAACTTGCGCTCGGTTTGGGGTGAAACGGGCGCGCGCGGACGGCCTTGACGCACGCCCTTGTCCCCCCCGTGGCACGCCTATCGGGGACACTAGCAGTCCCTCCGCTCCCAACACTTCCACCCTCTCTCCCCGCTCCGCCCCGCCACTGGCGCCACCGCTATTCTCCGGTCGCCTCCTCACCGCGCAGCCCTCGGCCGTCCATACCAAACCATGTCTCAACATGGCCGCCACCACGCCCGCGCTTTCGCCGTAGTTTTGGATGTCGATCGGAGGAGGTTTGGCCGTCGCCGTCTTTGCCGGTGGCAGAGGGGACACGACCGCCGGCGACGTACCACGGCGGCCCCGATAGCTTTCGATGAGAGCTCCAGAGCGGCCAGTAGCCGGCCGGCAACCACCCCTGCTGCGTCGAGGTGATCATCGCGGCCTCTTCGCCACCACGACCGCAAGGTGTTCGACATTTTGCCCACAAAGGTATGGACAGTGGAGATGAGTTTTTCTTCCATCACTTCCTTTGTTCATCGGACGATTTGTCGTCGGATGATGAAGATCTTGTGGTGGCTGCACTGGTCGTTCACGACCACATTCAATGGCAGCTTCCTCGGTACAGGGGGCCAGTCCCTGGCCATGCTCCCAACCTGAACTACAACAGGGAGAGAGGCCACGCCCTGCTCTATGTCGATTACTTTGCGAACACCCCGCTTTTCAAGCCGGATAAATTTCGGCGCCGTTTTCGTATGGCAAGGCATCTGTTCAATCGTATCCGAGAGGGAGTGGTTGCTCATGACCCATACTTCGAGTGCAAGACGGATTCCCTTGGCAAGCTTGGATTCTCCTCTTACCAGAAATGCACCGCGGCCATCCGCATGCTTGCATATGGAATTCCAGGCGATCTGGTGGATGAGTATGTGCGTATGAGTGAGACAACATGTCTGATGTCAATGTACAAGTTCTGCCAGTCTGTGATCGAGGTGTTCGGCCCAGAGTACTTGAGGCAGCCAACTGCCGCTAATACAGAGAGATTGTTGGCGACCAACGCAGCTAGAGGCTTTCCAGGCATGCTTGGCAGCATAGATTGTATGCACTGGGAGTGGAAGAACTGTCCATTTGCTTGGCAGGGCCAGTAGAAGGGGCATGTCAAGGCGTGCACTGTCATATTAGAAGCGATGGCTTTGCAGGATCTTTGGATATGGCATTCTTTCTTCGGCATGGCAGGTTCTCACAATGATATCAACGTGCTGCAGCGTTCTCCAGTCTTCGCAAGGCTTGCAGAAGGCCACTCCCCACCTGTCAACTTTGAGATCAACGGCCACCAGTACAACAAGGGATACTATCTAGTTGATGGTATATATCCTCAGTGGTCAACTTTTGTGAAGACAATCTCGAAACCCCAAGGTGAGAAGAGAAAGAGATTTGCCCAAATGCAAGAGAGTGCTAGAAAGGATGTGGAACGTGCTTTTGGTGTGCTTCAATCCCGGTGGGGTATCGTTCGAAACCCTGCACTATCAAGGGATGAAAGGAAGCTTTGGGAGGTGATGACTGCTTGTGTGATCATGCACAACATGATCGTCGAGGACGAGCGTGATGAGAGTATCTTCGACCAAGGATTTGATTATCAAGGTGAAAATATTGAGCCCCTGCACCAAGACCCGACCACATTTGAACAGTTTGTCCAATTCCACCATGAGATGCGTGATTGGCACACTCATTTGAATCTTCAAAATGACTTGGTTGAGCACGTGTGGGATCACATTGGCAACCAATAGATGTATTGGTTCATTTTATGTTCAATCAAGACAATTTCGATTTGGTTGTAAAACTATTTTATTAAAGACAATTTCAATTGGGTTGTAAAACTATTTTAATTTTCAAACAAATATTTGGACATGCAAACTAGTGTTGACGAAAATATGGGCATTTTTGGCCCTGACGGACAGGATGGGGCAAACGGATGCGGCTGCGCGCTGGGCGCACGGCCACCGCATCCCAGGACACGCACGGACACGACCCCATTGCCCTACCCAAACAGACAGAATCCTGACAAAACAGACGTCCATTTGGGATCGCGCGGTGGAGGTGGCCTGAAGGTGTGGCTCGTGAACTGCGTGTCGTTGTCGGTGATGACTCTGTTGGGCACACCAAAACGGCAGACTAGCCCCTTGAAGAACTTGACGGCTGACTGTGATGTCACCTTTCTCACTGGTTCCACTTCTGGCCACTTTGTGAACTTGTCGATCGCGACGTACAAGTACTCAAAGCCCCCGACAACGCGGGGAAAGGGGCCAGTATGTCGAGCCCCCAGACCGAAAACGGCCAGGAAAGAGGGATTGTCTGAAGAGCTTGGGCTGGTTGATGAAGTTTCTTTGAATGGAACTGGCACGCTTCACACTTGGTTACAAGGGCAGTTGCATCCTGGAGGGCGGTGGGCCAGAAGAAGCCTTGCCGGAACGCTTTGCCAGCAAGGGCTATCAACCCTATGTGGGAGCCACACATGCCTCCATGTATCTCTGCCAACAGCCTCAGTCCGTCTTCCCGAGGAATGCACTTCAACTTCACGCCGTTCGGTCTCCTTCTGTATATGGCATCATCCACAAACTGGTACATGCTAGACCGACGGGCTACTTTCTTTGCTTCTTCTTGTTCCTCAAGAAGCTCCCCTGTTTGGAGGAAACAGACGGTATGTTGTGCCCATGCCGGAGCCTGAGGCTCGACGGCAAGGGCTAAAGGCACATCTTCGGCCGCAAGGGCAGCTGCCTCTACAGTCAGAGCTCGAGGCTCCGTCGGGGGTTGCTGCTCTCCGGCAAGCTTGGGGCACCTGGCAACGTCCTTGCCGGCAGCTCCTGAGAGCTCAGCGGGAAAGTACTTGTCAGGGCCTGTCTTCCTATGCTTGTTCTATCCTATTGATGGCTCGACAGACATTGAGTTAATTGAAGCACAAAGGTACCTGGTTCCACAGGCAACTTCAGGGCAGCGCGCTTCGACAGGTTGTCAGTAATGTCGTTCTTCGCTCAAGGAACATGCCCTGCTTGCAATCCGTCAAAACGCTCTTCCAACTTCCTCACTTCATCCACGTAGGCTTCCATCAACGGGCTCTGGTAATCCGTGTTGACTTGCTTAACGACGAGCTGCGAATCACTTCTAATGATGAGCTTCTTGATTCCGAGGTCTGTCGCGATCCTGAGACTGGCAAGCAATCCCTCGTACTCCGCCGTGTTGTTCATTGATTTTTCCCGGGGAAAGTGCATCTGGACTACGTACTTGAGGTGCTCTCCGGTGGGCGCGACGAGTAGCACGCTGTCACCAGCACCTTGCAGTGAGAAAGCACCATCAAAGTACATAACCCAATTGCGGCAGGTCTCCTTGCCGGGAAGGGTGGTTTTTTGAACCTCTTCGTCGGGCGTTGCGGTCCATTCCGCTATGAATTCTGCCAAGGCTCGACTCTTGATAGTTGAAGTACTTTCAAACTTGAGGCCAAAGCTCGACAGCTCCAATGCCCACTCCACAATCATCCCTGTCGCATCTGGGTTGTGCAAAATCTGTTCCAAAGGGAGGCGGGTGACGATGGTGATCTCATGCGCTTGGAAATAGTGACGCATCTTTCTCGAGGCCATGAGGAGGCTGAAAAGTAGCTTCTACATACCAGAATATCTTGATCTAGCCCCCTGCAAGAGGGAACTGACAAAATAAACGGGGTGTTGCACCACCTTCTTCTTCTGTTCCACTTCGCCCATCTGCTCAGACTCTATCTTGCCGGGACCGGGCCTTGCCAGGGGTTCTGCCTTGCCAGCGTCAGGCTCTGCCGGGGAGGGCCCCGGCCCGCCATCCGACGGCTCTGCTGCTACTGCTGCTTCTTCCTCAAGTTCCCTCTGCGCCACCAGTGCAGAACTGACCACTTGATTCGTTGCTGCTAAGTACAGCAGCAACGGCTCATGTGGTTTAGGCGTGACTAGTATTGGCGTGGAGGAGAGGTAGCTCTCCAAATCTTGCAACGCTGCCTCTGCCTCCGGAGTCCACTTCACTAGACCCGCCTTTTTCAAAACTTTGAAAAAGGGGAGGGCGCGCTCAGCAGATTTGGAGATGAACCTACTCAGGGCAGCAACGCAGCCGGCGAGCCTAAGGACGTCATTGACCCGTTTTGGCGCCTCAATTTGCTCGATTGCCTTGATCTTGTCGAGATTTGTTTCGATCCCGCGCTGAGACACAAAGAACCCAAGAAGTTTGCCGGAGGGGACACCGAACACACACTTCTTTGGGTTGAGCTTGAGGTTGATCTTGCGTAGATTTGCAAATGTTTCTTCTAAATGTTGCACGAGCGTGGCCCTGTCCTTGGTTTTGAGCACTATGTCATCCATATAAGCTTCCATATTTCTATGTAGTTGGGGCTCAAAACCAATCTGGACTGCTCGGGCAAACGTTGAACCAGCGCTCTTCAACCCGAAAGGTATTTGTACAAAACAGTACGTACCACATGGGGTGATGAACGCGGTTTTTTCTTCATCTTCCTTCATCATGAAGATCTGGTGGTATCATGAATAAGCATGGAGGAATGACAGCAGGTCACACCCGGCAGTGGAGTCCACAATCTGGTCGATGCGTGGCAAAGGGAAAGGATCCTTTGGACAGGCTTTATTGATATCTGTGTAGTCAATACACAGCCTCCATTTCCCATTTGCCTTACGCACCACTCACTACTAGGAAAAGGCCTGCTAGTGGCGCACCAGTTTCGCCTACTAATGGCGCACTACTGGTGTGCCACTAGCACCATGCCATTAGAATTAAATACTAATGGCGCACCCCTGGTGCGCCATTAGTATCTGGTATACTAATGGCGCACCACGCAGTGCGCCATTAGTATAGCCCACCGTGCGCCATTAGTATGCCTCCCAGGGGCCATATTTACCCATGTGCCTTGGCATACTAATGGCGCACTAGGGGGTGATGCGCCATTAGTGTCCTTTCTGTAGTGCGCCATTAGTGTGCTGAGTGGTGCGCCATTAGTATGAATATTAGGGATTTTTTTTTCTTTTATGATATTTGCATAGGTTACAAAACATATTACTGCACATAATATAGAGAGCACAACATATAAACAGCAGATTTATCGAATACAATAGAAGATTAGTCTCCGAATACAATTCATCATATTAGTCTCCGAATTTCAAATACCGAACAAAGTTATAACATTACAAGTCTCGAAACCGCGAGTAGCGAGTTTGTCTTCACATTACAAGTCGATATCGATCATCTAAACTACCATCACATAGAAGAGAGTTGCGGTCATCACGATTAGCATCATCGCGATGAAACTGGTCTTCATCCGGTTCCTCCTCCGCTCCCTCCTCTCTTCCGCTAGATAGCACGCGTATCTAACTTCTGCCTCCGTCCTAGTGGTGTACCCTTTGTAACTGTTACCGCTGAAATGGTGAACCTGTCTCCGACACTCCTCCCAGTCGTCGTAGACTCCGGGAACCTTACCCTTGTACACGACATACAACGGCATCTCTATATATGCACTAGCCAAACAAAACATTAGTAGCAATTCACAGACAATACATAAGCAATATATAAGTATGCAACAAAAGGATCGGAAGAGAAAAGCAACACATTAATAGCACGATTCATGGTCCTACTAATAAATAGCATCGATTACATATAAGTTGAACGATTGTCCAAACCAAAGAGACATACAAGTTCATTAAAGTTTAATATTACAACCTGAGCCAATCGACATTTCAGAACTACATAGCATCACTACTTTCGACTCGACTCAGGGACCGGAGCATGGATGAAGCCGCCGTCTTTCGTGATGGTCATGAAATCGCGGGCGTTGTCAGCCTGCATTTGTAGCGTTGTTTCTATCTCACTGTTGGACGGTTGATGTCTGAGATAGAACTGCCCCGAGGTACGAAGGACATCTTGATGGATGATTTCCGCAAACTCCGACTGGATGCGAAAGAATTCTTGTCTGATGTCCGCGTCCTGGATTGCCGACAAGCGTGCGGCC
The DNA here is from genome assembly GCF_018294505.1 of Triticum aestivum. NCBI lineage: Eukaryota > Viridiplantae > Streptophyta > Magnoliopsida > Poales > Poaceae > Triticum > Triticum aestivum. Next base: position 287,623,810 of record NC_057802.1, on the reverse strand, counting down.
CAATCTTTGAGATTATTTGGTAGCAGAACGTGATTATGGTCCCGTACAATCGCCCGCATGTGATGGAGGGCGTAGTAGGCATCCTTCTGACCGCCAGGCGGCTGCTTGACGCAGGAGAACGTCGTATTGTGGCTGAAGATGTGCTTGCGGTACTTACGAACTGGCCTGCTGAAGGTGCCTCCAGATCTGGCGTAGCCGGGGAGAACATCATCAAGAACTTTCTTAATATTTGTGTAGTCTATCTTCGACTGACGGTCCGGGTCGAAATACGTGGCCATGGAATATTTCGGGCTTAAGAGGATGAGTGTGCAATGTGTGTCACTTCACAAAACACGGAATGTAAGAAAAAAAAGAACGATTGAATCTAAGAAATCATATGTTACGGGGCGGTGAGGGGATGACTTACTCGGGAAAGTAAGGCACGAGGAAGTTATCCTTATTTGGGTTTGCCAGAATGACGCCTTCGAGGTATGAACTCGCGACTTGCCGGTCCCCAGCGCTACCCAAGATCTTGGCACGCATGTAGAAGGGGTCGACTATCACGATGTCCGGGGTCTTGTCTCTAATGATCCGCATCTCCATACTCAGCGAAAATAGCCGAACGAAGGTGTAGTGCAGCGGATGAAGGTTAAACATAGAGAAGATGCCATCAAACCGCAGGACGATCGTACCCCCGATGGCGCTATCCACAAAGCCCTTGCCCTCTGGCACCTTGGCCACGAAAATCGGGTATGCCACATCATTCTCGGAGAGACGCCGCTTCTCCAAAGAAAGAACACTGTCATGCAGACTCCGCATAGCACCGGTTGCAGCATTGAGCGGATTAGTTGGTAGCATCGGCCTACCCGCCACATGCACCCTCCTCGAGATATCCCTAGGTGAAGGTGGCCCGTCCTGAGCACGGATCGTACTCGGTGCCGGCTGGCTCGCACCGCCCTTGTTATTCTTTCGTTTCCATCCCTTCTTCCTCATCTCCTGTAATGGGATCGAGTTCTGCTCAAAGACTGCCTTCTTGAGTGTGTTGGGGCTGATAATATTCCGCACCTCGGCTATCTGAGGCTTGGTGAAGGCGGCAGCTGGAGGCGTCTCCTGAGAACTGAACGCCAGACGACGCCTGTTGCAATTGGGTTTCTCCGCGGTACTAGCTCGATCGCGGTCGTCTTTTTCAGGGTTGGGTTCTTGAGAAGGAGGCCCGAAGAATTCGTCACCGTTCCCATGTTCGGCAAAGTACTTATCGACATTGGTAAATGTACCGTGTCGTTGTCGTCGTCGTCCGGATCCTGTGCCATATGCATGTCCGGATCCTGTGCCATAGGGATGTCCGGCATGTCCGGTAGCGTTGCGGCGGTCTTGCCATGGCTTGGCGCCGGCACGACTGGCGGTGTTGTCTTTGGGGTGGTGTCCCCCGCCCCCAAACGAATCTGGCTCTTCGACCAAAGCAGGGGCCAGCTTACGCAGGCGCTGAGGGTCATCACATCATCTTCGTCGGCCCAAGCGGGTCGAATCGGAGGTAACAACTCGTCGCAGCCTAGCAGCATCCGAACTAGTTCAACCCTATACACGGTGGGTGGCATCGGATTACCGTGGAACACGGGGTTGCCCGGTTGAACGATTCTGCCCTTGGCGACATCGATCAACTCACCGCCCACGAAGTGCAGGAGAGTGCATGGAACGTCGGCGGCGCCCTGCGAAAACATGTAGGGCATCAGGGATGCCCAGTCAAAGGCAAGGAGATGAAGTCATCGGCCGAGAGGCTTAGTTACCGTGATGGCGTCGAGCTCGGCTAATGTCGAGGCACCGCCAATGGCGGGCGTGCAACTGACGGAGGGGCCGCTTGCTGCCGAGGTGCCGGCCGGCGTACACCCGGGTGCATTAAGCTCCAATGCCCGTGCCGGCGCCGGAGACACCAATACCGCCTCCGCCGGAGACACCAATGGCGCCGCCTGCGCGTTGTGCGAGTTGCTGGCCGTGAAGCTGGGAACCGGGGGCGGCCCCTGTTGGCCGCCCGCAATCCACGCCTGCAGCCCCTCAATCAAGCTAGGCACAATGGCGGTGAGCGTCGTTCCCAGTTGTTGTTGCACTTGCTCTTGGACAATCTCCGGAATCCGCGCCACTTGTGCCTTGAGTTCTTGAACCTCGCGCGACTGGCTTTTCGAGCCGGTCTTTTTCTCCTTTCGCCCACCAGCATTATAGTATGACGACCATTTTGTGGACAAGCCTTTGCCGGCCACACGACCAGCTGACGACGGCTTACTGAGCTTATCCTTGTTTTTCATTATGTTCAACGCCCTATTTAGAGTGCTGTCCCAAGCTGGGGAGCTCTAAGATGACCCCGCGCTACTGCTTTCAGTCTCCTGCGGAAGGAATGTGAACCATTTAGAAATTTGGCTTCATTAACTAGAATGCAACCATATATGTAGCTAATTACGCGGGGGTGTATTCCTTACCAGAACTTTCTCAAGCGCCTTGGTCTTCGGATCCGTGGTAAGCTCCTTTGTTACCGGGTCCTCCTTGTACCGGGCCCTGACATAGTTCCTGGTCTGCTTCTCACGGTATTTCTCAAAGCGGGGCGGTAGGCCTTGCTCGGCACGCTCCACGTCCTCCTTGTCCCATATAGGTTCCGCCACTCTGTAACTGCCGGGACCGAGTTTGTGGACCCCTAAGTTCAAGTCCCGCATCTCTTTCCCCCACTGACTTGATTCCTCGGATGCGCCGCTCTCGCACTTGATCTTGAACTCCTTGTAGTCATCTTCGCTGATCGAAGGATTTTTCACCATCGAACAGATCCTTGCGTTTTCTCCATGGGTCATCGTCGCGAAGCCACCTTCGATGTCCCATGAACACGGTTTTCGAAGACCCGAGATCTCTATCTAGCTGGCGATACGTTGTGTCATCCATGCACCTGACGCATCTAGAAAATCCGTGGACCACCTGCCCCGCGAGATATCCGTAACCGAGATAGTCGTGCACCATCGTGAGCAGTGCGGCTCTCATAGGGAAATATTCTTTCCCTGCGGCGTCCAACGTATTGGCTGGCATTTTCCACAGCGTGTCTAGCTCCTCTTTCAGCAGCCCCAGATACAAATTGATGTCGTTCCCTGGTTGTTTCGGCCCTTCAATTAGCATACTCATGTGAATGTACTTCCTCTTCATGCACAACCAGGGGGAAGGTTGTACATCCACACAAACACAGGCCAGGTGTTATGTGTGCTTCTCTGGCTGCCAAACGGATTGACTCCATCAGTGCTCGTGCCCAGCACGATGTTCCTTGGATCGTTCCCAAATTCTGGGTGTTCAAAGTTCAACGCTTGCCACTGGCTCCCATCCTTAGGGTGACTCAGCATCTTGTCTTTTTTATTTATCTCCGGATCATTTGCGTCATCTTCTCGCTTCTTCTCCTCCCTATCCGCGTGCCAACGCAAGAGCTTTGCTACCTTAGGGTCCGCGAAATACCGCTGCAGACGAGGAGTGATCGGAAAGTACCACACCACTTTTCGAGGAGCTTTCTTCCTCTTCTTGTATCGAGTGACGCCGCACACCGGACATATGGTAGACTCCGCGTGCTCGTCCCGATAAATGATGCAATTGTTCATGCACACATGGTATTTCACATGCGGTAAATCCAGAGGACCCACGATTTTCTTCGCCTCCTCGAAACTGGTCGGGCACTTGTTCCCCTTGGGAAGACGTTCGTGCCAGAATGACATGTTCTCGTCGAAGCATGCGTCGGTCATTTTGTGTTTTACCTTCATCTCCAGAGCCATGAGCGTTACTTTCAGGCGGGTATCCTCGGGCCTGCATCCTTCATACAATGGAGTAACCGCGTCTATCTCCAGCTGATCCAGCTTGGCTTTCTCTCGGGCGGCAGCTCTTGCGTTATCCGTCTGCTTGAGAAGCGGCTCTTGAATATGAGGGTCCTGCACCCAGCCCATCGATGGTCCATCGTCGTCTGCTCCGGCATCTTCATCTTCATGATCATGCCCTTCGTCTGCTCCGGCATCTTCCTCATCATCATGTCCGGCATCTTCTACATGATGACTGTGTACTGCATCTACTTCGTGATCATGCCCTGGAGATTCTTCGTCTTCTCGCCCGCCCTCGCCGCGGTTGTCTTGCTGCCCTTCCTCATTTCTTGTTAGCCGGCCCCCATGGACGACTTCATAATCATCTTCATCACCTTGCCACCGATAGCCATCCATGAAACCACGCAAGAGCAGGTGGTCCCGCACCTGTACGGAATCCGAGTCCATAAGGCTCCTCAGCTTGCATCTTCGACATGAACATCTTATCTCCGTCTCGTTATTTTGAAGCATCTCCGCCTTCGCGGAGCTCAAAAACCTATTCACGATGCCTTCGGTCATCGTGCGGACCATGGTCGCCTGCGGGGTAGAGCAAAACGATATTTTAGAACCAAGAAAAAATTTGGCATGACTTTGCCTAAAAATAGGACCAAAAAGAATGCATAGTGCCAAAATTCTCGCCGAAACGGAAATGAATCAACATTCTGGCAAAATATTGGCAACTATCGCATTTCAAATACCGGTACCTGCAAACACAAACATATATGCAACACCACAAACATATGCAACACCACAAACATACATAGATCTAGTTAGGCCATAAAAAGTGCATGTGCACGTTGTTGGAGGGAGAAAAAAGTAGATCTACAACATCAAGAAAGCTTTCCCCTTACTTACCTATCAAAAAAAGGTAATTTAACCACTTAATTTGGATGAATCTATGGTGCAAATGAGGTGAGGAGGAGGAGGCACCCGAGACAAGCTTGGAGGAGGAGGTGGAGAGAATGAAGTGGGGAAAGTGAGTGTGTAGGTGGCTGTCCAAAATATCTAGCTGGTCCCAGGTTACTAATGGCGCACCACCAACAAATGCGCCATTAGTAACCCTGGTTACTAATGGCGCACCAGCTAGCGGTGCGCCATTAGTAGTTTTGCAAAAAAACAAAAAAATGATAGTAGTGGCGCACGGGGTGACTGGTGCGCCATTACTAGTTAAAACTAGTAATGGCGCACTGCCCCCCGGTGCGCCATTAGTATTTTTGGAAAAAAGAAAAAAATTGTTAGTAGTGGCGCACCATGGTTGTGGTGCGCCATTAGTGTGATAGACACTAATGGCGCACCAGCACACGGTGCGCCATTAGAATTTTTGGAAAAAAGAAAAAAAATTGTTAGTAGTGGCGCACCATAGTTGTGGTGCGCCATTAGTGTCTATCACACTAATGGCGCACCAGCACACGGTGCGCCACTGCTATATAGTAGTGGCACACCGCATGTCTAGTGCGCCATTAGTGTGCATATTGTCTATAGCCCTTTTCCTAGTAGTGACTACTGGATTGGCCAGCCACATAGGGTGGAGCACTCCTCTAACCAGGCCCGCCGCCTCTAACTTCTTGATCTCCTTGATAATGAACTCTTGTCGCTCCAAAGCTTGCTTCCTGACCTTCTGCTTGACGGGCCGCGCATGAGGACAGATAACAAGATGGTGCTCAATCACCTCCCTGGGAACACCGAGGATGTCGGACACTTGCCATGCAAACACATCGACATTCGCCCGCAAGAAGGCGACGAGCGCGCTTTCCTATTTGCTGTCGAGGGTGGAACTTATAGTGAAAGCCCCGCCCGTGCCGTCCTCCTTGACGGACACCTTCTTGGTTTCTGGTGGTGCAGCCTTCGACTTCTTGCTCTTGCCGGTGGAACTCTCTGGCACGTCCTCAACGGGGGCGCAGCACTCCAAAGAGGCGCGCTCGCTAGAGTGGGTGCAAGAGGCCTTGCCGGAAGAGGTCTCGCCGGAAGGGGTCTTGCCGAAAGATGTCTTGCCGGCCTTCTTCCTTCCCTGGGCTTCAGCGGCAAGAGCGAGTGCCTTGGCGGCAGTTGCTGCAACTGCCTCTCGGTAGAGTTGGTTGGCGCAGATGAGCATGTCTTTCTTGTCAGAGGGGACGGTGATGATGGTCAGCGGCCCTGTGTAACGCCCCGAGACCGACGCTTCAGAAGACTTCCTTATTTTCATGATCACCACGTGTTTCTTTTGTGCTTGCTCTTTCATTTTTGCATTGCATCATGTCATCATGCCATCATGTCATTAATTTAAAAAAAACTCAACCAAGTAAATTGCATGGATCTTCGATCCATTTAAATCGAGGGAATTCACATGGTGATTTCTCTTTATAACATATCGTCCTAATATTTATGGAGCTATTATAAATATTCCATTAGTTTGGAATTAACCGGAACACACTTGCAAAATAATTCCCATGCCTTTTTCCACTTCAAGTTTCACCTCCAAGCTTGGCCAACAATTCTTTTCCCTCTTATCGAGGCCCTTCCTAAATGTTCAACATTTTTGGTCACTTCGTAATCCTACTCCTTGTTCAAACCATTTGATTTTAAACCGTGCAATCTTACCCACTCCGTTTTTCTTGGAACGAGCATATTTTTGTGAGTCTGGGAAAATTACCCGCATGTGCAAATTCTTTCCCTAACCCTATATTTCTTTTTCTTCTCTCTATTACTTTTCTGCTAAAAAGAAATAAGAGAGAGGGAGAAGAGAAGCCCAGCAGCCGCATGACACTAGGCCAGGCCTCTGGTCAATTTTCCCTCTCCACTGGGCCAGCCTCTAAGGCCCAGCCGCCCTCACCAGCTTCTTAACCCTAGCCCATCTCTCCCTCCTCTCCCCTCTCCCTCTCGTTCCCTCTGCCCGCCGCCGCACGCACGCATCGAGTCAGGGTCTCCCTGCGCCCGATCCCCTCTCCCATCGTCCTCCTCTCGCGCTGCCATCCACGCAGAGAGGAGCAGAGCCCCGCGCGCCGTCCTCTGCCGTTGGCGTGCCCGCGAGTTCCCGTCGTCCAGCAGGCCGCCGCCCTGTGCGCGCGCCCATGCAGGCCCCTCCTTCCTCGCGCCTCCCCGCCTCTGCCTCCGGCCGCCGCCAGCGAACAGCTCCGCCGGAGCCATGCCCCTTCGCCGTCGTGTCGCCTTGCCTTCCTCCATCGACCGCCGCCATGGCCTCCTGCCATGGACTAGAGGAACCACGCCGCGCACCTCCGGCTGCCGCTACCTCTGCCTCCTCCCTCCATTCGGCCTCGACCGCCGGAGACACGCCGCGCTCGGACCTCCACCACACCTCGCCTTCGACCTCGGCTTCCGCGTCCCATGGCCACGAGCGCCATCAGCAGCAGGTTCAGGCCGTCCCGCCGAGTCCCTCTCCGCCCTCCTGCACCTCGTCTCCGGCTCTGTCCGTCGGAGCCATGCCTCTTGGTGCCCGCAGCCGCGTCGCCGGTGTTCCTCCTCAACGCTGCCGCCTCGAACCTCCTCCGTGCGCCAAGTCCCGCCACGGCCATCACCTCCCAGACGCCCTTGCTGCTGCTGCTAGACCACCTCGGTGCCACCAGGGAGTGCCATGGCCTCCACCGAGAACCTTGGAATCGGCAAGACCACACGGATGCTCGAACGACTACACACTGAAACGTCAAGTACCTCGTCAATACGTGTACGACTACCGTCGCCGCGAAGACTCGCGAGTTCAACTACTTCCACAACGCGTCATGTACGACTACCGTCGCTTGGGTTCGACAAGACGTCGAGTACCACTACGTTGGCCAAGTACACCTTCGTCAAGACCGATGCCCGAACAAGCACCGTTTGCATGGATTGCGTCAAGTACCTGTACCGACGACCTCGAACATCTACGGAGTTTGCACGATTGCGAGATGTGAACCACTACTTCTAATACCGTCGCCGTGTACAATTACTTCCTCTACGAACTTGATCCGTTCCAAAAAGTCACGCCTCGAAGGTATAACCCCAGACGACGTCCGTGGAACGAAAGCATGTGTTGTTTGAGTTGCTTGCGTTTGCACCGTGCCCGACTTGTTCGTCGCACGCTGTCACTCGTTTCCTTGCCATGCCGTCGAACCGTGGGAACCCGGTTACCGGGAGCACCCCACCATCTATTGCGTGTTCCACACATCCGCACAATTCTCTTTTGCGCCGGTATCTCCACGAGCTACCGGAACCGATATGTTGCCATGGCACCATTTTCGGATTCGTTGCCGTGGCACCCCTTTCTTCCACCACGGTGACAAATGCTTCATAACATGCTCATGTCAACATTTTCATAAGATTGCTTAAAACTTGCATTGTCATCCGCATCATGATAACAACATTCAAATGTTTAAAATTGTGTTTGTATTAAATTGCTAATTGACATGAGGAGTTATCGGAATTGTTGTTTGTTGTTCCGGCGTCATTTAAATTGCCTAATATGTGTAGTTTACTTATGTCTCACCTCTTGCCATGTTAATCAACATTTAACATTGTTGGGTACATAAATGAGAGAGAACTAAATAATTGTTGTGGTGTTTCATCAATATGCAACTCGTGGCATATTGAGCTCCACTTAATTTGTAGTATTGTTTGTTGCACTTTGCCATGCCATGCATCAGTAAACCGGACATGCATCATACTTGATTTTGCATCATGCCATGTTTATGTGATGGTTGTTTACTATGTTGTTTGTTTCTTTCCGGTTTGCTTCTCCCGTTAGCTTCGGTTTCGTTCCGAAGTTGTGAGGATTTGTTCGACTACATCCGTTTGTCTTCTTCATGGACTCGTTCTTCTTCCTTGTGGGATCTCAGGCAAGATGATCATACCCTCGAAATCACTTCTATCTTTGCTTGCTAGTTGTTCGCTCTATTGCTATGTCGCGCTACCTACCACTTGCTTATCAAACCTCCCAAATTGCCATGAACCTCTAACCTTTTAACCCTTCCTAGAAAACCGTTGTTTGGCTAAGTTACCGCTTTTGCTCAGCCCCTCTTATAGCGTTGCTAGTTGTAGGTGAAGATGAAGATTGCTCCATGTTGGATTATGTTTATGTTGGGATATCACAATATATCTTATTTAATTAATGCATCTATATACTTGGTAAAGGGTGGAAGGCTCGGCCTTATGCCCGGTGTTTTGTTCCACTCTTGCCGCCCTAGTTTCCGTCATACCGGTGTTCTGTTCCTTCATTTTGCTTTCCTTACGCGGTTGGGTGATTTATGGGACCCCCTTGACAGTTTGCTTCGAATAAAACTCCTCCGGCAAGGCCCAACCTTGGTTTTACCATTTTCTACCACCTATCCCCTTTTCCCTTGGGTTCTGCAGACTCAAGGGTCATCTTATTTTAACCCCCCCCCCGGGCCAGTGCTCCTTCGAGTGTTGGTCCGAACTGAGTAGACTGCGGGGCCCCCTCATGGAAACTCGAGGTCTAGTTTTACTCGTAGGATGTCTCATCCGGTGTTGCCCTGAGAACAAGATATGTGCAGCTCCTATCGGGATTTGTCGACACACCGGGCGGCTTTGCTGGTCTTGTTTTACCATTGTCGAAATGTCTTGTAAACCGGGATTCCGAGACTGATCGGGTTTTTCCGGGAGAAGTTTTATCCTTCGTTGACCGTGAGAGCTTATAATGGGCTAAGTTGGGACACCCCTGCAGGGTATTATCTTTCAAAAGCCGTGCCCGCGGTTATGAGGCAGATGGGAATTTGTTAATATCCGGTTGTAGAGAACTTGACACTTGACCTTAATTAAAATGCATCAACCGCGTGTGTAGCCGTGATGGTCTCTTCTCGGCGGAGTCCGGGAAGTGAACACGGCTTTCGGGTTATGTTTGACGTAAGTAGGAGTTCAGGATCACTTCTTGATCATTACTAGCTTCACGACCGTTCCGTTGTCTCTCTTCTCGCTCTCATTTACGTATGTTAGCCACCATATATGCTTAGTCGCTGCTGCAACCTCACCACCTTACCCTTTCCTACCCTTAAGCTTAAATAGTCTTGATCTCGCGGGTGTGAGATTGCTGAGTCCTCGTGACTCACAGATACTTCCAAAACAGTTGCAGGTGCCGATGAGACCAGTGCAGATGACGCAACTGAGCTCAAGTGGGAGCTCGATGAAGATTTTATCCGTTGCGTTGTTTCTTTCCTTGTTGATCAGTAGTGGAGCCCAGTTGGGACGATCAGGGATCTAGCAGTTGGGTTGTCTTCTTTTCTTTTGGTTCCGTAGTCGGACCTATGTGTGTATCTTGAATGATGTATGAATTTATTCATGTATTGTGTGAAGTGGCGATTGTAAGCCAACTCTTTATCCCATTCTTGTTCATTACATGGGATTGTGTGAAGATGACCCTTCTTGCGACAAAACCACAATGTGGTTATGCCTCTAAGTCGTGCCTCGACACGTGGGAGATATAGCCGCATCGTGGGCGTTACACCCTGGCATCTTCAATGTGTTGTAGGTGTAGTGTGACGCCGCCATGAATTTGGCCAGCGCTGGGCGGCCAAGGATCCCGTTGTACGACAAGGGGATCTCGGCGACATCAAAAACGATCTTCTCCGTCCTATAGTTCCGCTCGCCCCCAAACATAACTGGCAGCGTGATTTTAGCTTTCGGCTAACTCCTTCTGGGGTTGAACCCTTGAAACGTGCCCGTCTCCTCGAGATCTCCATCAGGAATCTGCAGCTTCTTGATCACAGTGGGCGAGATCAAATTCAGACCGGTCCCACCGTCAACCAGCACTTTCATCACCTTGAGGTTGCATATCGTTGGTGAAACCAACAACGGCAAACACCCGACCACAGTTGTGCGATCAGGGTGATCCTCGGTGTAAAAAATGATGGGCATGCGGGACCATTTCAGTGGCTTCTGGGCATCGAACAATGGCTCTGTCGCAGTGACCTCACGCACCCACTGTTTCAGTTGGCGGTGAGAGGTGTGCTGCGAGGCGCCACCGTCGACGCACATGGCCTCTGTAGCTTTCTGGAATTTGTGCTCGCCGGACTCGTCGTCCTCGTCATGATCATCATATTCCTCCTTCTTGTCGGGGCCCCGAGCGGGCCTCTCTTGTTGATTATCTTTGCCACGGCGACCTCCTTGGCCGCCATGCTTCTTGCCGGACCCCTCAGCACCATCCTGACCCTTCTCCTTGTCCCGCCTTTTATATTCATCTTTCTGCTTTTCTGCAAGCAGCTCAACATGTCGGCAGTTCTGGAGGTCATGGCCCTTGGTGCGGTGGATCTTGCAGTACTGCTTGTCGGAGCCTCCTGGCTTGTCGGCGGCCGCCAAGGCCCGGCTGGCGGCACACCTAGCAACCTCCTTGCCAGGGTCATCAGCCTTGGCCTTCTTGGTGGCGCCGGGGTCGCCGGATCCCTCAACGGCAAGCACAGTCTTGCCCTTACGCTTCCTGTTACGGTGCCGGCCCTTCTTCATCCAGGAGGCGGCGTCTTCGTCCGTGGAGTCGGTTTCCGCGCAGGCGTCCTCGCCGGCGTACTTCCTTCCTTCCTCAGCCCGAGCACATCTATCAGCCAGAACATAAAGCTCGGCTACATCCTTGACCTTGTTCATCGCCAACTCTTCACGCATCCTGCAGTTGCATACGTTCTGATGGAATGCACTGATGACAGCGGCGGGATGAACATCTGGGATGGTGTACTGCACACGGCTGAATCTTTGTATGTACTTATGCAGGGACTGGCCATCCTTCTTGGGGATGACATGTAAATCACTTGCCTGGCAAGGAGCTTGGTGGCCTCCGGTAAAGGCGCCAACAAACTCATGGCACAGATCCGACCAGGAAGAGATGGAATCCACTGGCAGGTGCATCAACCACGACATGACGTTGGGCTTAAGCGCCAACGGAAAGTAGTTGGTGAGCACCTTGTCATCGCGAGCCCCAACGGCTTGCATCGCGATGGTGTAGATGCGAGGAACTCCGACGGGTGAGTCTTGCCGTTGTACTTTTCCCCAACATCAGGCTTGAACGTGCGGTGGGAGGGCCACTGGAACTGCCGCAGCTCTCGGGTAAAGGCCGGACAACCCACCTCATAAGGTAGGTCGCCAGAGCCCCCCGGCGCTGGGTGGTCCATAGCAGCCCCTGCACGCCGATCCGACTGATGGCGCGCCTCCCGCTGTCGCTTGATGGTAGTTCGAGCGTCTTCCTGAGCTCTTTCTCGAAGAACTCGGCGTTGGTCGCAGCGGGTTCGCTGGTCGGATGACGCTGTGGAAACATTGTCACAGGCGTCGGCCCGACGAGCCGGTGGCTGCTGTCTCGACCGTGGGGGAGGACAGTGCACCATGGTCGCAGCATCTCCGGTCCTCCCACTGCCGGCATGCACCGGCTTGACAGAACGCTGACACGAGGGTCCCGCTGGGAGCGGCTTGTCTTTGTTGGCGAAGCTGACAAGGCTTCGGATGGTGGCCCTCCACTCATCGTGCTTCTCCACAATAGGGGGGAAGTCGAGGAGCAGTTGCACGCGCGCCAGCGCTTCTGCTGGCGTAGGCGGCGGCGAGAGCTGCGTGGACTGTGACGCGCTCCGACTTCTAACCAAGTTAGAAGGAGCTCTGTCACGGTCTCGCGGTCGCACGCCGCTTCCGCCGGCATCCGGGCGTGCACGCCGGCCTGGTGCGTCCTAAGAGTGGCGCACAGGGCTCTTCCCGCGGCGGTGCCCGGGAGCCCCGGCGTCGCGGTGTCGCTCCCAGGCCGCGGCGCGGGTGCCAGCTGGGGCGCCTTAGAGGTTCCCGCGCCGCCCGTGGGCAGCACGGCCGGCTCGTTGTCTCAAACTCAAATGACGCCGCTCGCCTGGCTCCGATTGCCAGAGTGTCATGGATTCTCGTGGGCCATGTCTACGGCACCATCCGTGGCCACCCGGTTGCCTGCCCGCGCTGGCGCGGACGGGCCGGCTCTGGACGACCTGATCGCTGTGATCTCCTTTTTCTTGGGGGCCATGGTGATGATGAAGTCGATGCGCTAACTTCCAAACCGGATTTTCACAGCTTGTGCCCCCTACCTGGCGCGCCAAAGATGTCAGTGGAAACGACACCTATGGGATCACGGGGAATCCCTTCTATGGTCGGTGAGCGCAGGGCTGTGGAAAGAGCGGGTTTAAAAGATCAACACGGGGCAGGTTCAGGCCGCAAGTGATGCGTAATACCCTACTCCTATGGGATTTTGTTTATCTGGTGTTCTTGGACTAGCTACAAAGCGTGTAGGGTCCAAAAAGTCTGAAATCCTCCTCCAGTACGCCTCGGGCCTCCTTTTATAGTCAAAGGGGGTCGCCACAGTGGCACACAGGAGGTGGAAAGTTTGTACTGTATACAAGTCTATCACCTGGCACCGTAGGACAAACGCATTTAATGCGCTACCGGCGTGCCCTCTCTTTTTATCGGGGACGGCAAGGAAACTCGTCCCGTCCGCCGCCGCTTCGCCTCACTCCGACGCGCATCCAGGCTGACTAGGCGTGTAGTGCCACGCTGGCTGGCTGGCTGTTGATTTGGTGCGGTGGCAGAGTCTTCACGAAGATCTGCATGCCACCACGCAGGTGCTTGCTGAGTTGGCCTGGAAGCTGCACGTCGCCACACAGGTGCCTGCCTTGTTGGCGGGTTGTCTGCTGTGTTGGAACGGCGGTGGAGCCTTGGCAGGTGGGGGCCTCCTGGCTGCGGCCCCGCCGATGTCCCCAGCAAGGGTCTTGCCGGGGTCCCAGCAAGGGCCACCAGTGAGGGATCCCCCCTCTGGCAGGGTGCCGGAATAGGGTCCCGATCGGGTTTTGGTGGCTACAGAGGCTTGCGGCGGCGGAACTCCCAATCTCTTCTATTTTCTGGAGGTTTCAGTATTTATAGGATTTTTTGGCGTAGGTCTCACATCAGGGGGTCTCCGGGTTGTCCACGAGGCGGGGGCCCACGCCCAGGGGGTGGGCGTGCCCCCCACCCTCGTAGGCAGCCCGGGAGTCTCCTGGCCCAACTCTTTTACTCCGGGGGCTTCTTTTGGTCCAGAAAAAATCATCAAAAATTGGGACGTCAATTGGACTCCGTTTGGTATTCCTTTTTTGTAAAACTCAAAAACAAGGAAAAAAAGAAACTGGCACTGGGCTCAAGGTTAATAGGTTAGTCCCAAAAATCATATAAAATAGCATATAAATGCATATAAAAAATCCTAGATGGATAATATAATAGCATGAATACTTCATAAATTATAGATACGTTGGAGACGTATCAGCATCCCCAAGCTTAATTCCTGCTCGTCCTCGAGTAGGTGAATGATAAAAGAAATAATTTATGAAGTGTGAATGCTAGCAGGTGCACAAGTTTGATCAATGATAATTTCAATCACCTTTTCTAGCATCATTATATGTCATAACAGTAGCTCAACTCATAAAACTTTTCATGATCAAGTAACAAGCTATTCACATGTTAAAGCATAGACCATAAACTTTCTTGGAAACCAACAAACCGTATTATCAGTCATCAAACAATTACAATTCATCTTATTTTCAGGAGGAGTCTATGTCAGAGCTTTGATTTAGCAAACCCCACATACTCAACTATCATATAGTCTTTCACAATTGCTAACACTCACGTGATATTTATAGGTCCAAAGTTTTAATCAGACATAGAGAAAGATAGGGGCTTATAGATTCGCCTCCCAACCTTTTACCTCAAGGTTAATGTCAACAATCATAGTTCATGATGCCTTACATCCAATTGGATATATATATCAGAACTTTCCAACACAAGGTGCTTGCCAAAGGATAAAATGTAAAAAGGAAAGGTGAAGATCACCATGACTCTTGCATAAGGTAAAAGAAAAGATAGACCCTTCGCAGAGGGAAGCAGAGGTTGCCATGCGCTTTTATAGTTGGATGCACAAAATCTTAATGCGAGGGAACGTCACTTTATATTGCCACTTGTGATAGGGACCTTTATTATGCAGTCTGTCGCTCTTATTTCTTCCATATCACAATGATTGTATAAAGCTTATTTTCTCCACACTAAAAGATCATACATATTTAGAGAGCAATTTTTATTGCATGCACCGATGACAACTTACTTGAAGGATCTTACTCAATCCATAGGTAGGTATGGTGGACTCTCATGGCAATACTGGTTTAAGGGATGTTTGGAAGCACAACTAGTATCTCTACTTGGTGCGAAGAGTTTGGCTAGCATGAGGGGGAAAGGCAAGCTCAACGTGTTGGGCGATCCATGACAATATACTTTATTTCAGATATAAGAAAACATAACCCATTACGTTGTCTTCCTTGTCCAACATCAACCTTTTAGCATGTCATATTTTAGTGAGTGCTCATAATTACAAAAGATGTCCAAGATAGTATATTTATATGTGAAATCTCTCTTCCTTCAATATTCTTTCATGAATTGTTCAAGTGACCAATACAATGTTTGCTAACCTTCAAAAATTTACCACCTCTACTTCTTATATGTAAAGTCATTACTCCCCATGGGATAAGCATATGAAACATGTATAATTTCATATTTATGATATTCAATTCATTCAACCAGTTACTCATAGGATATAAGTGAAGCACACGAGTAAATGACAAACTACTCCAAAAAGATATAAGTGAAGATCAATGAGTAGCCGAATAATTATGCAACTATGTGAAGACTCTCTAACATTTAAGAATTTCAGATCTTGGTATTTTATTCAAACAGCAATAAAAGCAAAACAAAATAAAATGACGCTCCAAGCAAAACACATATCATGTGGTGAATAAAAACATAGCTTCAAGTAAAGTTACCGATGAATGAAGACGAAAGAGGGGATGCCTTCCGGGGCATCCCCAAGCTTAGGATCTTGGTTGTCCTTGGATATTACCTTGGGGTGCCTTGGGCATCCCCAAGCATAGGCTCTTGCGACTCCTTATTTCATAGTCCATCGAATCTTACCCAAAACTTGAACACAAAACTCAACAGAAAACTCGTGAGCTCCGTTAGCGAAAGAAAACAAAACACCACTTCAAAGTACTGT
The DNA here is from genome assembly GCF_018294505.1 of Triticum aestivum. Taxonomy (NCBI): domain Eukaryota; kingdom Viridiplantae; phylum Streptophyta; class Magnoliopsida; order Poales; family Poaceae; genus Triticum; species Triticum aestivum. Next base: position 287,607,991 of record NC_057802.1, on the reverse strand, counting down.
ATTGAACTCATTCTTTATTTATATTGGTGTTAAACCTACTGTATTCCAACTTCTCTATGATTTATAAACTATTTTACTAACCATAAACTCATCAAAATAAGCAAACAACACACGAAAAACAGAATCTGTCAAAAACAGAACAGTCTGTAGTAATCTATAACTAATGCAAACTTCTGGAACTCAAAAAAATCTACCAAAATAGGACGACCTAAATAATTTGTTTATTGATCTGCTTCAATTGGAATCAGTATTTTATCACATTCTGGTGATTTTTAACAATTGTTTTCGTGAACAGAAAGTTTCTGGAATTTTCAGCAAGATCAAATAACTATCATCCAAGAAGATCCTATAGGTTTTACTTAGCACAAATACTAATTAGAACATAAAACCACATCTAACCAGAGGCTAGATGATTTATTTATTACTAAACAGAACCAAAAAGCAAAGAACTAAAATAAAAATTGGGTTGCCTCCCAACAAGCGCTAACGTTTAACGCCTCTAGCTAGGCATTATGATTTCAATGATGCTCACACAAAAGATAGGAATTGAAACATAAAGAGAGCATCATAAAGAATATGACTAGCACATTTAAGTCTAACCCACTTCCTATGCATAGGGATTTTGTGAGCAAACAACTTATGGGAACAATAATCAACTAGCATAGGAAGGCAAAACAAGCATAACTTCAAAACTTTAAGCACATAGAGAGGAAACTTGATATTATTGCAATTCCTACAAGCATGTATTCCTCCCTCATAATAATTTTCAGTAGCATCATGAATGAATTCAACAATATAACCAGCACCTAAAGCATTCTTTTCATGATCTACTTGCATAGAAAATTTACTACTCTCCACATAAGCAAAATTATTCTCATTCGGAATAGTGGGAGTATCATAAGAGACTTGAATACTATAAATTGTTTCCATATTAAAAGAGTAATGTTCAGAAAAAGGGTAATCATAATTATGACAAGTTTTATAAATATAATCATCACTACTTTTTATAGCATAAGTTTCATCACAATAATCATCATAAGTAGCAACTTTGTTCTCATCATAATCGATTGAAACCTCTTCCAAGATAGTGGACTCATCACTAAATAAAGTCATGACCTCTCCAAAGCAACTTTCATAAATATTATAAGATTCAACATCCTCCAAAATAGTGGGATCATTACTTCCTAAAGTTGACACTCTTCCAAACCCACTTTCATCAATATAATCATCATAGGTAGAAGGCATGCTATCATCATAACAACTTTGCATATCAAAACTTGGGAGGCTAAAAATATCATCTTCATTAAACTTAGCATCCCCAAGCTAGGGACAAACATTAATTTCAGCAAATATATTCTGAAACATGTCATTCTCATCAAACATAGCTTCCCCAAGCTTAGGCCTTTTCATATCATAAGCATAATCACTCTCATCATTAATAGTATGGATAGCACCAATAGTATAGCAATTATCATCATCACAATGAGTAGTAAGAGCAACATCATTTGGGAGAGATACCTTTCTACCTTTGCTTCTCCGTCTTTTGTTTTTCTTCTTCACATCATGTGCGGGTTTATCCCTCTTTTTTGAGCTCCTTATTAATGAGATTGGTTGAATAGAAAGCTCCTCCTCGTTGCCTGATTCATCATAAGAAATAATAGGAGGATATTGGGAAGTCTCTTCCCTTTCATTAGTGTTCTCTTCATCTTCTATTTGCTTTCTTTTCTTTATGTAATTGGCAATATAAGGATTTTCAATGCAATTCACCTCACAATACATATAAATTTCCTCTAGATCAAAATCAAGAAGTTTATAACGGGCAAATTCTGGAAGATAGTTAGTTATACGTCTCATTTCTTCTTAACCCATAAGCAAACTAAGTTCATTATGATGTGCAAGGGAAATCAAGTCATCACAATTTTTGGACACGATTAGATCATGAAACAATTTGCATCGGATAGTTAAATGACCACTTTCATTGCAAAGTTCACAAGTACGGCCAAGAAAATTTAAATTTTCAGCACAAACATCTAGCCTTTCTTGCAACCATTTAGTTTCTAAGTACTTATGCTTCTTACAAAATCTATCTTCCCTTTTTGGTATGTATTTGCAAATTCTACGCACTCCACAAAAATCGACATGCTTATAAGAGATATTTTCATCATGACTAGTGCAATCATCATTAGTACTATGGATATTCAAGGAGTTCATACTAACAACATTGCAATCATGCTCATCATTCAAAGATTTAGTGCCAAACATTTTAATACATTCTTCTTCTAACACTTTCGCACAATTTTCCTTTCCACCATTCTCACGAAAGATATTAAAAAGATGAAGCGTATGAGACAAACTCAATTCCATTTTTTTGTAGTTTTCTTTTATAGACTAAACTAGTGATAAAACAAGAAACAGAAAGATTTGATTGCAAGATCTAAAGATATACCTTCAAGCACTCACCTCCCCGGCAACGGCGCCAGAAAAGAGCTTAGTTGACGGGGTGTGAGTGCCGCTTACCTAGCCTCCCCGGCAACGGCTCCAGAAAAGAGCTTGATGTCTACTACGCAACCTTCTTCTTGTAGACGTTGTTGGGCCTCCAAGTGCAGAGGTTTGTAGGACAGTAGCAAATTTCCCTCAAGTGGATGACCTAAGGTTTATCAATCCGTGGGAGGCGTAGGATGAAGATGGTCTCTCTCAAGCAACCCTGCAACCAGATAACAAAGAGTATCTTGTGTCCCCAACACACCCAATACAATGGTAAATTCTATAGGTGCACTAGTTCGGCGAAGAGATGGTGATACAAGTGCAATATGGATGGTAGATATAGGTTTTTGTAATCTGAAAATATGAAAACAGCAAGGTAACTAATGATAAAAGTGAGCACAAACGATATTGCAATGCGTTGAAACAAGGCCTAGGGTTCATACTTTCACTAGTGCAAGTTCTCTCAACAATAATAACATAATTGGATCATATAACTATCCCTCAACATGCAACAAAGAGTCACTCCAAAGTCACTAATAGCGGAGAACAAACGAAGAGATTATGGTAGGGTACGAAACCACCTCAAAGTTATCCTTTCTGATCGATCTATTCAAGAGTCTGTAGTAAAATAACACGAAGCTATTCTTTCCGTTCAATCTATCATAGAGTTCGTACTAGAATAACACCTTAAGACACAAATCAACCAAAACCTAAATGTCACCTAGATACTCCAATGTCACCTCAAGTAGTAGACATCAAGCTCTTTTCTGGCGCCGTTGCCGGGGAGGCTAGGTAAGCGGCACTCACACCCCGTCAACTAAGCTCTTTTCTGGCGCCGTTGGCAGGGAGGTGAGTGCTTGAAGGTATATCGTTAGATCTTGCAATCAAATCTTTTTGTTTCTTGTTTTATCACTAGTTTAGTCTATAAAATAAAACTACAAAAAAATGGAATTGAGTTTGTCTCATACGCTTCATCTTTTTAATATCTTTCGTGAGAATGGTGGAAAGGAAAATTGTGCCAAAGTGTTAGAAGAAGAATGTATTAAAATGTTTGGCACTAAATCTTTGAATGATGAGCATGATTGCAATGTTGTTAGTATGAACTCCTTGAATATCCATAGTACTAATGATGATTGCACTAGTCATGACGAAAATATCTCTTATAAGCATGTCGATTTTTGTGGAGTGCATAGAATTTGCAAATACATACCAAAAAGGGAAGATAGATTTTGTAAGAAGCATAAGTACTTAGAAACTAAATGGTTGCAAGAAAGGCTAGATGTTTGTGGTGAAAATTTAAATTTTCTTGGCCGTACTTGTGAACTTTGCAATGGAAGTGGTCATTTAACTATCCGATGCAAATTGTTTCATGATCTAATCGTGTCCAAAAATTTTGATGACTTGATTTCCCTTGCACATCATAATGAACTTAGTTTGCTTATGGGTTACGAAGAAATGAAACGTATAACTAACTATCTTCCAAAATTTTCCCATTATAAACTTCTTGATTTTGATCTAGAGGAAATTTATATGTATTGTGCGGTGAATTGCATTGAAAATCCTTATATTGCCAATTACATAAAGAAAAGAAAGCAAATAGAAGATTAAGAGAACACTAATGAAAGGGAAGAGACTTCCCAATATCCTCCTATTATTTCTTATGATGAATCAGGCAACGAGGAGGAGCTTTCTATTCAACCAATCTCATCAATAAGGAGCTCAAAAAAGAGGGATAAACCCGCACATGATGTGAAGAAGAAAAGAAAAGATGGAGAAGCAAAGGTAGAAAGGTATCTCTCCCAAATGATGTTGCTCTTACTACTCATTGTGATGATGATAATTGCTATACTATTGGTGCTATCCATACTATTAATGATGAGAGTGATTATGCTTATGATATGAAAAGGCCCAAGCTTGGGAAAGCTATGTTTGATGAGAATGACATGTTTGAGAATATATTGGCTGCAATTAATGTTTGTCCCAAGCTTGGGGATGCTACGTTTAATGAAGATGATATTTTTAGCCTCCCAAGTTTTGATATGCAAAGTTGTTATGATGATAGCATGCCTTCCACCTATGATGATTATATTGATGAAAGTGGGTTTGGAAGAGTGTCAACTTTAGGAAGTAACGATCCCACTATTTTGGAGGATATTGAATCTTATAATATTTATGAAAGTGGATTTGGAGAGGTCATGACTTTATTTAGTGATGAGTCCACTATCTTGGAAGAGGTTTCAATCGATTATGATGAGAACAAAGTTGCTACTTATGATGATTATTGTGATGAAACTTATGCTATAAAAAGTAGTGATGATTATATTTATAAAACTTGTCATGATTATGATTACCCTTTTTCTGAACATTACTCTTTTAATATGGAAACAATTTATAGTATTCAAGTCTCTTATGATACTCCCACTATTCCGAATGAGAAGAATTTTGCTTATGTGGAGAGTAGTAAATTTTCTATGCAAGTAGATCATGAAAAGAATGCTTTAGGTGCTGGTTATATTGTTGAATTCATTCATGATGCTACTGAAAATTATTATGAGGGAGGAATACATGCTTGTAGGAATTGCAATAATATCAAGTTTCCTCTCTATGTGCTTAAAGTTTTGAAGTTATGCTTGTTTTGCCTTCCTATGCTAGTTGATTATTGTTCCCATAAGTTGTTTGCTCACAAAATCCCTATGCATAGGAAGTGGGTTAGACTTAAATGTGCTAGTCATATTCTTTATTATGCTCTCTTTATGTTTCAATTCCTATCTTTTATGTGAGCATCATTGAAATCATAATGCCTAGCTAGAGGCGTTAAACGTTAGCGCTTGTTGGGAGGCAACCCAATTTTTATTTTAGTTCTTTGCTTTTTGGTTCTTTTTAGTAATAAATAAATCATCTAGCCTCTGGTTAGATGTGGTTTTATGTTTTAATTAGTATTTGTGCCAAGTAAAACCTATAGGACCTTCTTGGATGATAGTTATTTGATCTTGCTGAAAATTCCAGAAACTTTCTGTTCACGAAAACAATTGTTAAAAATCACCAGAACGTGATAAAATACTGATTCCAATTGAAGCAGATCAATAAACAAATTATTTAGGTCGTCCTGTTTTGGTAGATTTTTCTGAGTTCCAGAAGTTTGCATTAGTTACAGATTACTACAGACTGTTCTGTTTTTGACAGATTCTGTTTTTCGTGTGTTGTTTGCTTATTTTGATGAGTTTATGGTTAGTAAAATAGTTTATAAACCATAGAGAAGTTGGAATACAGTAGGTTTAACACCAATATAAATAAAGAATGAGTTCAATACAGTACTTTGAAGTGGTGTTTTGTTTTCTTTCGCTAACGGAGCTCACGAGTTTTCTGTTGAGTTTTGTGTTGTGAAGTTTTCAAGTTTTGGGTAAAGATTCGATGGACTATGAAATAAGGAGTCGCAAGAGCCTATGCTTGGGAATGCCCAAGGCACCCCAAGGTAATATCCAAGGACAACCAAGAGCCTAAGCTTGGAGATGCCCCGGAAGGCATCCCCTCTTTCGTCTTCATTCATCGGTAACTTTACTTGGAGCTATATTTTTATTCACCACATGATATGTGTTTTGCTTGGAGCGTCATTTTATTTTGTTTTGCTTTTATTGCTGTTTGAATAAAATACCAAGATCTGAAATTCTTAAATGTTAGAGAGTCTTCACATAGTTGCATAATTATTCGGCTACTCATTGATCTTCACTTATATCTTTTTGGAGTAGTTTGTCATTTACTCGTGGGCTTCACTTATATCCTATGAGTAACTGGTTGAATGAATTGAATATCATAAATCTGAAATTATACATGTTTCATGAGCTTATCCCATGGGGAGTAATGACTTTACATATAAGAAGTAGAGGTGGTAAATTTTTGAAGGTTAGCAAACATTGTATTGGTCACTTGAACAATTCATGAAAGAATATTGAAGGAAGAGAGATTTCACATATAAATATACTATATTGGACATCTTTTGTAATTGTGAGCACTCATTAAAATATGACATGCTAAAAGGTTGATGTTGGACAAGGAAGACAATGTAATGGGTTATGTTTTCTTATATCCGAAATAAAGTATATTGTCATGGATCGCCCAACACGTTGAGCTTGCCTTTCCCCCTCATGCTAGCCAAACTCTTCGCACCAAGTAGAGATACTACTTGTGCTTCCAAACATCCCTTAAACCAGTATTGACATGAGAGTCCACCATACCTACCTGTGGATTGAGTAAGATCCTTCAATTAAGTTGTCATCGGTGCATGCAATAAAAATTGCTCTCTAAATATATATGATCTTTTAGTGTGGAGAAAATAAGCTTTATACGATCATTGTGATATGGAAGAAATAAGAGCGACGGACTGCATAATAAAGGTCCCTATCACAAGTGGCAATATAAAGTGACGTTCCCTCGCATTAAGATTTTGTGCATCCAACTATAAAAGCGCATGGCAACCTCTGCTTCCCTCTGTGAAGGGCCTATCTTTTCTTTTACCTTATGCAAGAGTCATGGTGATCTTCACCTTTCCTTTTTACATTTTATCCTTTGGCAAGCACCTTGTGTTGGAAAGATTCTGATATATATATCCACTTGGATGTAAGGCATCATGAACTATGATTGTTGATATTACCCTTGAGGTAAAAGGTTGGGAGGCGAATCTATAAGCCCCTATCTTTCTCTGTGTCTGATTAAAACTTTGGACCCATAAATATCACGTGAGTGTTAGCAATTGTGAAAGACTATGATAGTTGAGTATGTGGGGTTTGCTAAATCAAAGCTCTGACATAGACTCCTCCTGAAAATAAGATGAATTGTAATTGTTTGATGACTGATAACACGGTTTGTTGGTTTCCAAGAAAGTTTATGGTCTATGCTTTAACATGTGAATAGCTTGTTACTTGATCATGAAAAGTTTTATGAGTTGAGCTACTGTTATGACATATAATGATGCTAGAAAAGGTGATTGAAATTATCATTGATCAAACTTGTGCACCTGCTACCATTCACACTTCATAAATTACTTCTTTTATCATTTACCTACTAGAGGACGAGCAGGAATTAAGCTTGGGGATGCTGATACGTCTCCAACGTATCTATAATTTATGAAGTATTCATGCTATTATATTATCCATCTAAGATGTTTTATATGCATTTATATGCTATTTTATATGATTTTTGGGACTAACCTATTAACCTAGAGCCCAGTGCCAGTTTCTGTTTTTTCCTTGTTTTTGAGTTTTACAGAAAAGGAATACCAAACGGAGTCCAATTGACGTGCCAATTTTTGATGATTTTTTCTGGACCAAAAGAAGCCCCCGGAGTAAAAGAGTTGGGCCAGGAGAGCCCCGGGCTGCCCACGAGGGTGGGGGGCGCGCCCACCCCCTAGACGTGGGCCCCTGCCTCGTGGACAACCTGGAGACCCCCCTGATGTGAGACCTACGCCAAAAAATCCTATAAATACTGAAACCTCCAGAAAATAGAAGAGATCGGGAGTTCCGCCGCCGCAAGCCTTTGTAGCCACCAAAAACCAATCGGGACCCTATTCCGGCACCCTGCCAGAGGGGGGATCCTTCACCGGTGGTCATCTTCATCATCCCAGTGATCTCCATGATGAGGCTGAGGGTATGTACCAGTAGCTATGTGTTTGATCTCTCTCTCTCTCTCCCGTGTTCTTGATTTGGCACGATCTTGATGTATCGTGAGCTTTGCTATTGTAGTTGGATCTTATGATGTTTCTTCCCCCTCTACTATGGATTGAGTTTTCCCTTTCAAGTTATCTTATCGGATTGAGTCTTTAAGGATTTGAGAACACTTGATGTATGTCTTGCCGTGCTTATCTGTGGTGACAATGGGATATCACGGGATCCACTTGATGTATGTTTTGGTGATCAACTTGCGGGTTCCGCCCATGAACCTATGCATAGGGGTTGGCACACGTTTTCGTCTGGACTCTCCGGTAGAAACTTTGGGGCACTCTTTGAAGTACTTTGTGTTGGTTTGAATAGATGAATCTGAGATTGTGTGATGCATATCGTATAATCATACCCGCGGATACTTGAGGTGACATTGGAGTATCTAGGTGACATTAGGGTTTTGGTTGATTTGTGTCTTAAGGTGTTATTCTAGTACGAACTCTATGATAGATTGAACGGAAAGAATAGCTTCGTGTTATTTTACTACGGACTCTTGAATAGATCGATCGGAAAGGATAACTTTGAGGTGGTTTCGTACCCTACCATAATCTCTTCGTTTTTCTCCGCTATTAGTGACTTTGGAGTGACTCTTTGTTGCATGTTGAGGGATAGTTATATGATCCAATTATGTTATTATTGTTGAGAGAACTTGCACTAGTGAAAGTATGAACCCTAGGCCTTGTTTCAACGCATTGCAATACCGTTTGTGCTCACTTTTATCATTAGTTACCTTGCTGTTTTCATATTTTCAGATTACAAAAACCTATATCTACCATCCATATTGCACTTGTATCACCATCTCTTCGCCGAACTAGTGCACCTATACAATTTACCATTGTATTGGGTGTGTTGCGGACACAAGAGACTCTTTGTTATTTGTTGCAGGGTTGCTTGAGAGAGACCATCTTCATCCTACGCCTCCCACGGATTGATAAACCTTAGGTCATCCACTTAAGGGAAATTTGCTACTGTCCTACAAACCTCTGCACTTGGAGGCCCAACAACGTCTACAAGAAGAAGGTTGCGTAGTAGACATCAGTGAACCGTGTCTGTTGTGTTATCCGACTTGTCTAATGTTCACAAATTTGGCGAAAAGTGACGCGGGAGAGGGTCAGAACACGAACACACTTGCATGTGAACCAAATTTATGTATGAAAAGCGTGGTTTGATGTTCAAATACCAAATGCAACTTCTATGTGGCACCTATCTCGCAAAGCGCACGGTATTGCTCGCCCCCCTCGTGTCGGCACGAAGGGAATCCTAAGCTATGAATGCATGCCCCCCAACCAAGGCTCACCTAGGAAAGTGCGAAGTAGCAGCCCCCCCCCACACACACAAACTTTCAGTCGGCAGGCCAGAGAGGCATCTCACCAAGATGGATTGTAAAATGGACCAAGAATAATCCACCTGGGTCGTACAACCTCTCTCTTGTTGTTGGTCAAGGTGATGGCTGTCCATGCGACCTCGGAGATGGGCTAGCTCACCAATAATCATGCAAGTAGCTAGTCCCCGAAGACAACCACTGCATGCGTGTGGCCCAAACGTATGTATGAAGAGGTGTGTTTTGAATACACAATTGACAACTTTGATGTGGCACCGTGCTTTCGAACCAGAAATCCCCACACTGAGTGAGGGCTAGGTTGACAATGCATATGTATGTCACACCACACTTCAAGCCGATGACGGGGATTCATGCATGCATGCGTGCATAGTATATGCGCTCAAACTTAATTAGGTCTGAATCTCACCATGACCTATACTACGATAACACGAACTAAAGGAAGAATCCGCCATGGTAACCTATCTTGTTGTCGGTCAAGGTGATCTTGATGTCCACGTAGGCCCACGAATATATAGGCTTGTCGCCGATAACCACGCGAGGGAGTGTACCGCTCGAACACAACCACTACATGCATATGTATGGCGGTGATGCGTGCATGCATGTTTGAATACCATTTCACAACATTGATGTGGTGCGTGCGTCGAAAATCATACAGTCCCCGCACAGAGCGAGATCGGTTCATGACGTGTCGTTGTACTAGCCACTTCGACTCGATGGGAGGGATTCATGCGTAGACATGCATGTGTGTGTGCTCAAAATATATCATGTCATCCCAGAGCATGATTTATATATATTCCATATTACAAACAAAAAATAATCCCCTCCTAAGTCAAATTAACCTCTCTCGTTGTTAGGCAAAAAGTAGAGATGGACCAAGCGGGCCCATAGATGGAAAGCATCGATATCGCCTCTATACCTGCATGCATCTCAAAAGTTTCTAAAATGTTGAGTATTTTTTAAAATCCATGAAAAATTTATCAAATTCCGAATATATTTTAAATCATGAACATTTTTTTAATCCATAAGTATTTTTGAATTTGCCAGCATTTTTGAACTCGTGAATATTTTTTCCAATTCAAGAACACTATTGTAATTTTTGCATTTTTATTTGAATTCACGTACACTTTTCAAGTTGATGAATATTTCCAAATTTAATACCTCGGGAACATTTTTTCTGCTGCCTTAACGAACATTTTATAAACACATGATGAACATTTTAGAAAAATATATGAAGCTTTTTTTAAACGCAGTCCCACGGCGAAGAAAAAAGAAATAAAACACTTCGACACGAAAAAAGTTATGGACGGGGGGATTTAATTTTTTTCAATACATGATGCATGTTTTAAACACGATGAACATTTTAAGGTCACGCGGTCGACAAAAAATCAAAAAAATGGAAAAACTAAAATGATCAAATTGTATATCGTTGGTGGACATGCAACTAGGTTGGTTGTGTTTCGCGTAAAGTGTGAAAAATGCACATGGGCCAGGGTGAGTTGTGTGTCCCGAGTGGACATGCCACTAGGTCGGTTGACTTTTGGGTCAACGGTTGACATGCAACTAGTTTGGTTGGAGCTACGTGTTGAGGGTGAACATGCAGCTGGGTCGATTGAGTTTCGGGTCAAGGATGGACATGAAATTGGGGCAATTACGAGCCCAATTGTGAGTCAAGGGTGGACTTGCAACGGGACAACAACAATTGGGCCAAAAGGGCCGAGAACAAAGTTATGTGTTGAGGGTGCACTTGTAAAAAGGACGAGCCTAGTTGCAAGTCGATGGTGGACTTGCAACTACGACAATAACAAATTATGAGCCCAGTTGTGAGTCGATGGTTGCAACTAAGACAACTACGAAACTACGAGCTCAGTTGCAAATCAAGGATGGACTTACAACTCAGACGAAATAAACTACAGGGCTAGTTGCGAGTCAAGGGCAGACTTGCAACTGGGATAACTACATAAAAACTACGATACCATTCGCGAGTCAATGGTGAACTTGCAACTGGGACAATAACAAGCTACAAGCCAAGTTGTGAGTCGAGCTTGGGCTTCCAACTGGGATGAAAAACAAAACACATGACCAGTTGCGAGTTGAGAGTGGACTTGCAACTGGGATAATTATGAAACTACGAGCCCAGTTACGAGTCAAGGGCCGACTTGCAACTGGGATGAAACAAACTATGGGCCTAGTTGCGGGTTGAGGGTGGACTTGCAACTGGGACAATTATGAAACTACGAGCACAGTTACGAGTCAAAGGACGACTTGCAACTGGGATGAAACAAACTATGGTCCTAGTTGCGAGTCAAGGCTGGACTTGCAACTATGATGAGAAAAAACACAATTTCCAGTTGCGATTCGAGGTTGGGCTTGCAACTGGGACAACTACAAGCCCAGTTGCATGTCGAGGGTGGACTTACAACTGGGACAACTACAAAACTGCAAGTCTGGTTGCGAGTCAAGGACCGACTTGCAACTGGGATGAAACAAACTACGGGCCAAGTTGCGAGCCAAGCGAAACAAAAACACATGCCGAGTTGTGAGACAAGGGTGGCCTTATAACTGGAATGAACCAAACTACGGGCCTAGTTGCGAGTCGAGGGTGGACTTGCAACTGGGACAACAACAAAACTATGGGCCCAGTTGCGAGTCGAGGGTGGACTTGCAACTAGTTCATAGCTGAGATAAAAATGGTTGAGCCTAGTTGCAAGTCGATTGTGGACTTGCAACTGGGACAATAATAAACTATGAGCCCAGTTGCAATTCGAGGGTTGCAACTGAGACAACTACAAAACTACTAGCTCAGTTGCAAGTCGAGGGTGGACTTGCAACTGGATGAAACAAACTGCGGGTCTAGTAGCGAGTCAAGGGCATACTTGTAACTGAGACAAGTACACAAAACTAAGATACCATTTGCGAGTCATTGGTGAACTTACAACTGGTACAGTAACAAACTACAAACCAAGTTGTGAGTCGAGTGTGCACTTCCAACTGGGATGAGAAAAAACACATCACCAGTTGCGAGTTGAGCGTGGACTTGCAACTAGGACAATTATGAAACTACGAGCCCAGTTGCAAGTCAAGGGTCGACTTGCAACTGGGATGAAACAAACTATGGGCCTAGTTGCGAGTCAAGGGTGGACTTGCAATTGTGATGTAAAAAAACACAAGCTCAAGTTGCGATTCGAGGTTGGGCTTGCAACTGGGACAACTACAAGCCCAGTTGCATGTCGAGGGTGGACTTGCAGCAGGGACAACTACAAAATACAAGTCCAATTGCGAGTCAAGGGTCGACTTGCAACTAGGATGAAACAAACTACAGACCTAGTTGCGGGCCAAGGGTGAACGCACAGATGAGAAGAAAAACAAAACACATGCCGAGTTGCGAGTCAAGTGTGGGCTTACAACTAGGATGAACGAAACTACGGGCCTAGTTGTGAGTCGAGGATGGACTTGCAATCGGGAAAACAACAAAACTATGGGCCCAGTTACGAGTCGAGTATGGACTTACAACTGGGAAAACTATGAAACTACGATCCCAATTACAGGTCAAGGGTTCCAATTGGGATAAAACAAACTTGGGGCCTAGTTTGTGAGTTAACGACGAACTATCAACTAAGTCAAAGGGTTGAGGACAAGTTGCATGTCAGGGATGCACTTGCAACTGGATCAAACTGGAATCATAAAATAGATAAAAACGGGGTCGAGCCAAGTTACAAGTTGATGGTGGACTTGCAATAGAGAAAATAATAAACTAAGAACCCATTTGTCTGTTGAGAATGGATTTGCAACTGGGACAACTACAAGCCCATTTGTGAGACGAGGGTGAACTCTACAAATTATCCATCAGGAAATAGAAAATGCATAGCGAAAATGAACCAAAAAGGAACATGTTGCGCCCACTCCCCTCCAACCAGGATGTAAATAAGCCCATGTGAAAAGAAACGCAAGAACATGCCGACACAAAACAAAAAGGGACACGCGACAAAAAAGAACGAGCCGGGCACACATGGTCGAGTTTGTGTGAACATTAAAGCAAACAAATGGGACTTTATAAACTTAGATGAGACATCACTAAATCTCATTTATACGAGATTTAGCAAATCTGGAAAAAAAATATAGTTACGCTCTCCACAAAATAAACCCAATATACGAACATCACTAAATCTAGATGAGACATAACTAAATCTCATCTAGCTACACAGTTAAACGTAAAATAAAATAAAACAGGGAATGAAAAGACAGGTGACCCTCCACAAAAGAACTACAACCTACAAAATGAGCCCAATCTACGAACATAAAAAATGGCCCACTAAAAAAAAGCCATATCGGGACTCACTGCTTCACGGGGACGAACAGAAAACGCGACACACCGATAATGAGCACGACTCAGAAGAACATATATTTAATGGTATAATAATTAGATGAGACATTGTAATTCTTATCTAGATGAGAATTAGCAAAACCAATGCGAGACGGGACCTCAAATCACATCGTAAAACGGCTAAGGAAAGACGTACAAGCGAGCGGGCCGACAAGTAGACGCCATACACATGACGCGACATGAGACACGCACGACAAACAATCCGTGATCAAAATTTGCATGATATTTAAAGCAAACAGATGGCAGAGTAAAAAAATCATGAATTTAAAACAAATAAATAAAGAAGAGAAAAATAAATATAAAAAATAGAAAATATAAATAAAATACAAAAAATCATGAATTTAAAATAGTTCATAAGTTAAAACAAATAATGAAACAGAAAAGAGAATGAGAAAAAAAGAGAGAAAATAATGCACCACGCACCAGCCCATATAGTAACATGACAAAGACTACATCCCATTAAAAAAACAAAAAAGATACCTCAGCCCATATGAGGGAGCGCAGGGTTGATCTCAAAGGAAAAAGAGCTATCATTTGCCTAAAAAAAGGAAAAAGAGCGACCGTTTCTCAGAAGAAAAAAAAAAGGAAAAAGTGCGATCACAACTGCCTAGCGGAACGCACGGAACGAGACAAAGCGCTGCACGAGAACACAAATCCTAAAGTTTTCATCAAATAGCTTAAAAGTTAGATGTGAGATACTATTTCAGTTTTGCTAAAGCACATCTAGATATGCCATAAGTATTGCACATCTAAGTCCTATGTCATTGATTTTACATTGAGATTCCTGTGAATATTTTCTTTTCCTTTTTTCTTTTTCTCTTTATGCTTGACTCACCCACTTAGATGTGCAATAAGCAGAGCACGTCTAGATATGCCCTAGATACACCCATAATGTTTTACATCTAGATGTGAAATAGCAAATCTGGATAGAAATTTGATAGGTGACACTTGCCATTATAAAAAATTGACTTGTCTCGTTCCTACACGTAAAATAATCTTTGAGTGGATGTGTAGTTTCCTCAAAAACACAGGAAATAAATAGTATTTCCATGAAATTCCATGTACAAATTTCCTACAAACCGAATGCATTTACAGGAAAATTTTGTTGTGGAATCCTCGTTACCAATTAGGCCTAAGTAATAAGGTGCCTCATACCAAAAAAAGATAAAGATTGCGGTATTAATTACAAGTAAAGTACATTAATCAGTATCACATAATATCCTGTTCTCGAGAAAAAGAGTCTCACATAATATCCTGGACATGTCAATTGTCAGTTATCACGCTCTAGCTTGCGCGGCTGGGGCACGGGTGTGCAGCCCTGCTGGCTACCGGCGGCGTGCATCTTCATGGTGTCAAGAAAGCAACGGCGCCCTTGCACGGGTAGCGGCGACGACCCCTCGTCCAGGCGCGTCTGCGCGAGCGATAGCGAGTATCCCGCGCATCCCCGCGGCGGCAGTGGCGCAAGGTGGTTGTGGACGCCGTCGTAGGTGGTGATGACGAAGCGCTCGTCATCGCGATCCCGCTCCACCCGCTTCTTCACGCGGCACCCCTCGCTGGAGCAACGGTAGTAGTTCCTGCTCGCCATCATCGCCCGCCGTCTCGTCAGAGAAGAGAATCAAAATGCGTATCCGCGCGGCTGGGCTTGGGCTGCATGCCGTGCGTGCGTACCTTGGGTTTGGGCTGTTCTTGACCATCTTCTTGCCGTACTTCCTCCAGCGGTACCCGTCGTCCAGCACCTCCACCTCCGACCTCGTCTTGAACGCGATCTTGCTGCCTTTGCTCCTCGCGTCGCTGCTCGTCAAGCTCCTGGACAATTGGACGACAGGATAACGAGGTTTAGACTTGAGAGCCACGCACGCACTAGTAATGATAATGAAGGGAGACAGTTTCGGTCTAACAAAGTACTTACGTGTTGATATTGTCGAGTCCTCGTGAACTACTAGTAGTACTTGCTGCTTTGCCGCTATGGTGGCTGTCGGCCTGGGTTGGCGGCTGCTGCTGCTGTGCGTGCAAGGGGTAGGAGGCTGTTGCTGCCACCGCCAGGGAATAATACTCCTCGCCGAAATCAAAGCAGAATGATGATGGGTAGTTGGTGGCGGCCGCCATGTCGTCGTGGTCACCTTCGTCCGCATACCCACCGATCTGCTCGCCGGGGCTCACGGAGAGGAGGGACGAGTAGGAGGACATTGCGACAAGCCCACAAAGCAGACAGACTCGCCTTCTTGAGCATGCGCAAGTGGTGAGAGCATGGCAACTCGTGTTCTGTTGACGAGCACAAAGCTATAAACGGTAACCAGATGACGCACACCGAGCCGGTCCGTGTTGGAACAGATGACGCACGAAGCTCAGTGGGAGAACACGAGCCAAGACTTTGCCTGGAAAACTAGATCGCTGCCGCGCGTCTCCGGATACGCGACAATGACCAAGACGTACGGGACGGCTTCTAGCAAGTGGTATACTGGTATCAACCGTCCGCAATCGCTTTCTGTCCGGGCGCTAGCTGTATGATGTGGGATCCATCTGCGAACGTACCAACTTACGCAAGTCGTCGCCGTGGACCGATGACTTTGACGGCGGAGCCGCCAGCTCTGTTCGCGTGGCAGCGCGGACAAGAGCGACGCCGTGCTCCCGATGGCAGGCAACACCGACTGGTCTTGGATGCTCGGAAGGATCACGGAATTCGGTTACGAACCTGACCACGTGTTCCTCATCCGCTTCATGGGTTCTTTTTAAAAAGAGGATGACCCCCGGCCTCTGCATCTGGAAGATACATGCGGCCACTTTATTGATTAATCTCGAGGACCTTACAAAGTATTACAACAATATATGTCGGAATCCGTCATCTTGGTAACATTTGCCGCTACTCCTATCCAAATGATGAAGGCGTGCTAGCTGGGCCACTACCCAGACCACTCATCTAAGCCTAACATCAAAATGATGAAGGGGTGCTAGCTCGGCCACTACCCAGACCACTCAGCTAAGCCTAACATCAAAAGCCAGAAGCCCCAGCCGAGCCACATACCGGTTCTGGGGTATAAACCGGTCCGACGCACTCGTGTGTCGTCGCCGCCATCTTCCACAGGTCCGTCTTCAGAGCAAATATTGAGGCTTCTACCTTGTCTGGCCAGTCAGCCATCGACGTCACCACGACACCAGACAACTTCGTCCTCCTGCGCGAGTCCATCGCCACACATCGAACGCCGAATCTCCACTGCGCCACGCCGCCGAGATACGTCGCCATCAATGAGTAGGATGAAGCACCGCTCCGCCGAGTACAGCAGGGCTGCTGAAGACCAAGCACCGTGGAAGAAGGACTCCGAGGCTGAGCACATAGGCGACAGAGCGCCAACGCACCGCCACCAGACGAACTCCGACCACGCCACCAACCGCCGCCAAGCAACCAAAGCATCACATCCACCCCAAGCTCACCACGAACGACACCCCCAAGAGGGTGACGACGCCGGAGCGCCGCTGTCGCTCGATCCGGCAAGGATTTGGGCTTTCGCCCGGCATACGAGCTGGGTGGAAGGAAGAGGGGAAGGAGGCAACCTGAACGGCGCCTACAAGAAGGGTACGACGCCCTCGGGCGTCGCCGCCGTCGTGGCCAGCACTGCTGGCCTCGTATTTCTCCGGAGCCACCTCCCACCTCCAGCCGCCAAACAGGTAAAACGCCGGCGACAAAGGCCGCCCAAAGCAGGACCATTGGAGGCAGCCCTGGTTGAAGTAGACGGAGGCCTTCAGATCTGGATCGGGCGCCGCCGAGACGCCCGCAACACAGCCGCCACCTGCTGCCGCCTCGCCGCCCCCGTGGCCGAGGAAGAATGGCCAGCACCAACGAGCACCGGTCACCGCAGACCTGGCGTCGATCAACCAGCCGAGGCCGCCGCCACAGATCCAAAGCCCCTCGAGGAAGAACGGGGCGGCTAGATCCTCGCCGCCACTTTCACCGGCGGTCGAGCGGCGAGCCGGCGGCCACCTCCGGTGGCGACGAGGGAGAGGAGAGGTGGGGGAGAGGGCCGGCGGCGGGCTAGGGTTACGCCGCCCGAGGGTGATTTAAGCTCGAGGTGCTTAGCGTGCGGTATCAGTTATTAAGTCTCAGTCGAGTGCATGGAGATTCGTGCTGGACAGAGCATCGTCCAGCGGCTCTTGCAGCATTTTGTCTCATCATTTGCAATGTGTCTTCCTACTGATTGCAACATCCATTATGGCCTCGTCAATTGTAGTACGACGTCTAACTGCTCGCAACATCGGCCATTCATGCTTGCAACATGTGGTCACACCGGTTGTGGCGTCTCTTGCGTTGCTCGCAGCATTTTGTCGCCGTTTGCAGCATCTAGTTGTGTCGCTTGTAACACCACAACTACACTAATATCACCCGACTAATGCTACGTTAAGCTCCTTGTGCGCCGGGTTTATGCTGAGGATTCCATGCTATGGAAGCATCCTCAGGAGAATACACTGCTTCTTCCGCCTACAATGCACAATTTCTATCCATCATTCGTTCTGACATGCGCAAGGTAGTTTGGAAGACCTGCACACCACCGAACGTAAAATTCCTTTCAGGGTTGGCAATTCAAAACAAGATATGACGACTGACTGTTTGGCCAAGAGGGGATGGCCAAACTGTGGCCCTTGCCCTCTTTGTAGGATGGAGCAGGAAACCGTCGAGCATCTTTTTTTTCAACTGTCGCTACACGCTGAGACTATGGGGCTTGGTGAAGGACTGGCTTCAACTCGTCAGCTTGGATGTTTCATTTTGGGCAAACTACAGGAGCACCAGAGATTGGTGGTTCGACATGGTCTCCACCCAAAAGATCCATCGAAGGGCAATGCCTTCCCTCACCATGCCGGTATGCATGACAATATGGGATGAAAGGAACGTGATGCGGAGCATCCTACGATCATCCCCATGTACACTACGACTACTCCCCAAGCCCTAAGGAGACATATGACAAGACCTCGAACATACACCATTGGACACAAGGTGAACTCGCTCCTCACTGAATCGTCACTTTCCACATGTGAGACATGGCTACTACCTCAAATCGTATGTGCTATGCATGACTATGAACCAGGAGGAAGACCAAGGAACAACTAAGAGCACTGGACAAGACGGCGAGGACACCAAGCGCGAGAACAAGAGAAAGGGCTGACAGCAAGTCACAGCCACCGGACAACCGGTGCTTACCGGACGTATGACGCCTAGAAGATCAGCTAGCCAGAACGACTACAGCCGAGGCACCCTACAGCGCCCGGACGACCACCAGACGTTGGACGTTCGACAACTACCAGCCACCGGACGACCGTGGGCCTCCGGATATCCGGCACCACCGTTACAGAACAAAAATGTCGGAAGTCCGAACCTTACCGGACGTCCGGACCCTTGCGAGCCACCGGACGACCGGTAACAGTCGGACGTCCGATGCCTGTCTGCGTACAGTGTTGCCGGCCAAGGCCCATGTACCCCTTCACTTCGCCCCAATTGCACTATGACTATAAATAGGACACCCCTCCTCCTAGTTAGGGTTAGCAAACGATTAGCTCATTTGAGATAGAGCTTTGCTCATCCACTACCTCCTCCTTTTGAGAGAGAGAGAGAGAGACCGCTCCCATGCAGTTCAAGACCTCCATGCGAGAAGATCCCGAGGGATTCAAGACACCCTTGTGGGGAGACCCCCTAGTGGATTCAAGACCTCCTTCTAGGAGAAGAACTTGCTACCTTTGTATGCCCCTTTGTTGGATTTGAATCATGTATCTCTTTTTGTGTTCATGGATCTAGCACATGTGTGACCGTTTCTCGTTGATTTGATTGTTTCGTCTCGTTTCCCCTCGTGTTTCCCCTCGTGTGTTCGTCGTGTTCTTCATGGGATCCCTTCCAAATCGTGAGAGATCGGCCATAGGGTTCCACGCTACATCATCTTGGTATCATGAGCCATGGTTGATCATCAATTTGGAGTCCCTACCCCTTGTTTTTAGCCTAATTTTGTTGATTTTGCCCCAATTTTGAAAATCTCAACCAAAAATAGCCCCATTTTTTTTGTGATTGTTGGTTTGATGATGTTTTGTTGGGTTTGATCCACGGATTTGCTATGTTTCGAGTGGATCTAGCATCTCCACAAGTTTCCCCACTTTCCATCCCCGAAATCTCATCAAATTTGACTCCAAAATCCCCAATTTCCGCCCAAAATCACGCCCCGAATCTCGGATCTCCAGTTCACCCCGACCCACCGGACGACCGACGTTTATAGGACGTCCGGACCTCCTGAAGCACCGGACGACCGGTGCCACCCAACAGTACCGAAATTAATGGATTTCTGAACCTTCCGGACGTCCTTCCACCGGACATCCGACACGGATCGGACGTCCGACACGTGTAGATATTGACTTCGGCTGATTTTTTTTCGCCCATAACTAATTCATCCGAACTCCGATTTTGATGTTCTTTAGCTCGTTTTGAAGCTATTGGCATCCCCCAGCCCACAAAAATACTGCCTCCATCATTTTGCTCCATCAAATTTTGGAATTTGGCATCTTTGCCGTGGGCCTTCACCACATCATCCGCTATACCACCACCGACTTCCGCAACCTAACCCATTTTGTTTGCCATGGCATTAGTGGTTGCTTGAGTAGTGATTCAACTCTTCTAAGGTGTTTCGGCTACTTAGGGACGGTTACCTCTTCATTGACCACCACCATAACTTCTGCACAACCTTGCCCACCATACACTTCCGCCACCCCAACTTAACCCCACTTTGTTTGAGCTTGTTTGAGTTGTGGGTTGTGTCTCCTAAGGTGTTTCGGCTACTTAGGGGCGGTGACTTCAACTCCGACTCGCATAACCCATCATTGCATTTCAGCAATCCCATTGACCTTCCACAAAACCACCACTGCATTCCGCTACCACCATTTGACATTTTCCTTTGGAGATTTTGAGTTTGCGGTTTTTCCGTTCCCTATGGTGTTTCGGCTAACTAGGAACGGTTCGACATCGACAACACCGCCGCTCAACTTCGCCAAGGATTCGACATTGACCACTTCACCATTTTGACACCCTAATCGTAAGCAAGTACGGTAACCTCTATATCATCTTGGTATCGTGGTATCCCGTCATTCTACATTATTCTTGCCATTGTATTGATAACCCCTAGCCCATTTTGCGCCACTTGCCTATCGAGACTAGCCATTTGAGTATTGCCGGCAACGTTACTTGTGCACTTTAGTGAGTATCGATCTACGCCTTTCATTGCATACATACCATATCATCTTTGTATCATCATAGCATCTCTTGTCTCACAAGATTGTTCCCGCATATACACAATTGCTATCTTGATTTGTGCATTTCGCATAGTGGCCATATAAAAAACGCATTTAAGAAAAATAAAAAGAGTGAACAAAGAGCTTGTAAGCAATAACCATAGCATCATACCACATTGCATATAAGATTGTCATATCCGATCATCTTGGATCAAATTGAGAGGGACATTGGAACACCATACATACATAGTGTTGGGGAACGTAGCATGCAATTTCAAATAATTTCCTACGATCACGCAAGATCTATCTAGGAGATGCATAGCAACAAGAGGGGGAGAGTGTGTCCACGTACCCTCGTAGACCGAAAGCGAAAGTGTTAGGTTAACGCGGTTGATGTAGTCGAACATCTTTGCGATCCAACCGATCAAGTACCGAACGTATGGCACCTCCGAGTTCAGCACACGTTCAGCTCGATGACGTCCCTCGAACTCTTGATCCAGCAAAGTGTCGAGGGAGAGTTTCGTCAGCACGACAGCGTGGTGACGGCGATGGTCATGTGATCCGTGCAGGGCTTCGCCTAAGCACTACGACAATATGACCGAAGGAGTAAACTGTGGAGGGGGGCACCACACACGGCTAAGAAACAACTGTTGTGCTTTGGGGTGCCCCCCTTCCCCCATATATAAAGGAGGAGGGGAGGAGGCCGGCCACAAGGGGCGTGCCATGGGGGGAAAACCGACTAGGACTCCCAATCCTAGTCGCCCCCCCCCCCTTTCCTTTCTTTCGGAGGGGGAAAAGGGAAGGAGAGGGAGAGGAAGAAGGAAAGCCCTCCCCCCTTGTCCAATTCGGACTCCCTTGGGGGGCGCCACCCCTTGCGCGCTCCCCTCTCTCTCCCCTATGGCTCATGTAGGCCCAATACTTCCCCGGGGGGTTCCGGTAACCCCTCGATACTCCGATAAATATCTGAAACGTCCCGAAACCATTCCGGTGTCCGAATATCATCGTCCAATATATCAATATTTACCTCTCGACTATTTTGAGACTCCTCGTCATGTCCGTGATCTCATCCGAGACTCCGAACAATCTTCGGTCACCAAAACACATAACTCATAATACAAATCGTCATCGAATGTTAAGCGTGCGGACCCTACGGGTTCGAGAACTATGTAGACATGACCGAGACACATCTCCGATCAATAACCAACAGCGGAACCTGGATGCTCATATTTGTTCCTACACATTGTACGAAGATCTTTATCGGTCAAACCGTAATGACAACATACGTCATTCCCTTTGTCATCGGTATGTTACTTGCCCGAGATTCGATCGTCGGTATCTTTATACCTAGTTCAATCTCGTTACCGGCAAGTCTCTTTACTCGTTCCGTAATGCATCATCCCACAACTAACTCATTAGTCACATTGCTTGCAAGGCTTATCGTGATGTGCATTACCGAGAGGGCCCAGAGATACCTCTCCGATACTCGGAGTGACAAATCCTAATATCGATCTATGCCAACCCAACAAACACCTTCGGAGACACCTGTAGAGCATCTTTCTAATCACCCAGTTACGTTGTGATGTTTGATAGCACACAAGGTGTTCCTCCGGTATTCGGGAGTTGCATAATCTCATAGCCAAAGGAATATGTATAAGTCATGAAGAAAGCAATAGCAATAAAACTTAACGATCATTATGCTAAGCTAACGGATGGGTCTTGTCCATCACATCATTCGCGTAATGATGTGATTCCGTTCATCAAATGACAACACATGTCTATGGTTAGGAAACTTAACCATCTTTGATTAACGAGCTAGTCAAGTAGAGGCATACTAGGGACACTTTGTTTTGTCTATGTATTCACACATGTATCAAGTTTCCGGTTAATACAATTCCAGCATGAATAATAAACATTTATCATGATATAAGGAAATATAAATAACAACTTTATTATTGCCTCTAGGGCATATTTCCTTCAGTCTCCCACTTGCACTAGAGTCAATAATCTAGATTACATTGTAATGAATCTAACACCCATGGATTCTTGGTGTTGATCATGTTTTGCTCGTGGAAGAGGCTTAGTTAAAGAGTCTACAACATTCAGATATGTATGTATTTTGCAAATCTCTATGTCTCCCTCCTTGACTTGATCGCGGATGGAGTTGAAGCGTCTCTTGATGTGTTTGGTTCTCTTGTGAAATCTGGATTCCTTCGCTAAGGCAATTGCTCCAGTATTGTCACAAAATATTTTCATTGGACCCGATGCACTAGGTATTACACCTAGATCGGATATGAACTCCTTCATCCAGACTCCTCCATTTGCTGCTTCCGAAGCAGCTATGTACTCCGCTTCACACGTAGATCCCACCACGACGCTCTGCTTGGAACTGCACCAACTGACACCTCCACCATTCAATATAAATACGTATCCGGTTTGCGACTTAGAGTCATCCAGATCAGTGTCAAAGCTAGCGTCGACGAAACCATTTACGACAAGCTCTTTGTCACCTCCATAAATGAGAAACATATCCTTAGTCCTTTTCAGGTATTTCAGGATGTTCTTGACCGCCGAGGGAGTCGTGGATTAGGGGGTCCCCAGGCGCCCGGGCTATGTGACGTGGGCCGGACTGATGGGCCGTGAAGATACAAGATAGAAGGCTTCCCCCCACCCCCACCCCCGTGTCCGGAGGGGACTCTCCTTGGCGTGGAAGGCAAGCTTGGCGTTCGGATGTGAAGATTCCTTTCTCTGTAAACCGACTCTGTACAACCCTAGCCCCCTCCGGTGTCTATATAAACCGGAGGGTTTAGTCTGTGGAGGCAATCATAATCATACAGGCTAGACATCTAGGGTTTAGCCATTACGATCTCGAGGTAGATCAACTCTTGTAACCCTATACTCATCAAAGTCAATCAAGAAGGAAGTAGGGTATTACCTCCATCAAGAGGGCCCGAACCTGGGTAAACATCGTGTCCCCTACCTCCTGTTACCTTCGATCTTTAGACGCACAGTTCGGGACCCCTACCCGAGATCTGCCAGTTTTGACACCGACATTGGTGCTTTCATTGAGAGTTCCTCTGTGCTGTCAGCAGAAGGTTCGATGGCTCCGTCAATCATCTACAACAATGCCGTCGTGAAGAAGACTTTTCTCCCCGGCCAGATTTTTGTATTCGGCGTCGCACTGCGTACCAACTCAATTGGCCACCTCGAGCAGATCGACAGCTACGCCCCTGGTCATCAGATCCGTTTTGGGAACCTAAACTATGTCGTCGACATCTGAGGAGACTTGATCTTCGAGGGGTTCGCGGCCCCAATTGCCGCTCCGGCCTTAGATCCAGAACGGGTTGTCAGGTCCGAAGACGGGAGTTTAGAGCCCGCAGGACTCTGTGCAACTATGGAATTTGCTACCGGAGATCCGGAGGGGACGACGTCAGCGGAAAACCCAAAGACGAACCGAACTCCCCTTGACGCTCAAGCGCTGGACACTCCGCCGGACTCCAAGTCCGAACTCTCAGGGTCCGTGTTAAGTAGGCGCGACCAGGAGCCTCAAACCCCGGTCATCCCCGCAGACTCTCTTTCCTCTGCCCAAACCTCGCTTTTGAACGAGGCTCTGGACTTGATGCGATCACTCGCCATTACGGAAGGATCGCCTCCGAATTATGCCCAGCCCGGACTAGGGGCTGAGAGCAGGGAATTTTACGTCCCACCCACCACCCACTTCATAGCCACTATCGAAGATTTAACCGACATGCTCGATTACGCCTCCGAAGACATCGACGGTATGGATGACGATGCCGGAGATGAGCAAGGCCAAGACCCTCCGTTAACCGGACGATGGGACGGCCACTTCCACATACGACGTATACATGGTGGACACACCCAAGGAGGACCACGACAGCAAGAAGAATCTGGATGAGGACAAGCCTGCCGAAGCCCCTCCAAAGCATCGACGTCAGCGGCGCCGCTCAATCGCGCCGCGACATAGACAGCAATACCGGCACTGGAGACGATAACACTCCAGAGAATGCCGAAGACCCCGAAGCCCCTGTGGAGCCAACATCCGAACAGGATGATTGGGGGATGGGCAAGTACAACCCGACGATCCTGTCGAGAACGAGGGCTCGGAGGACAGCAGTTACCTGCCGATCTCCAAAGAGGATGTGAACCTCGGCGACGAAGATTTCATTGTGCCGGAGGAACCCCTCGAACAAGGGCGCTTTAAACGCCAGCTAATCGCCACTGCAAGAAGCCTGAAAAAGAAACAGCAGCAGCTTCGAGCTGATCAGGATCTGCTCAATGACAGATGGACCAATGTCCTGGCAGCCGAAGAATACGGCCTCGAACGCCCAGCAAAGAGCTTCCCAAAGCGCAAGCTGCTACCCCAATTCGATGAAGAGGCCCTTGAGCCCATACCGCCAAAGGATAAAACTACTGACAAGCCCGGGCGACCACCGCGTGGACGGGACAGACCGGCTACTCACGCCGAACACTAGCCCGCGCCACCCTCCGTAGAGGAAGGGAGGTGACGGCGCCAGGCTATACCTACTACTTACGCAAGGACCTGGACAATAGAGCCGGTCTGACAAGATCAATCTATGGATCGAGGGGGCGTTCCCTAACGCATGGGGATGGCCATCAAACCTGGCGGGGCAGGCACAACCTTGCACGAGCCGAAAACCGTATACGACCTTCATCCGAACTATGTCGTGATGTCGCCCGATACAGAGGCGCCGTGCACCCCTATGCTTCACCGATGAAGTAATGGAACACCAGTTCCCAGAAGGGTTTAAACCCGTGAACATCAAATCATACGATGGCACAACAGATCCCGCAGTATGGATCGAGGATTTTCTTCTCCACATTCACATGGCTCGCGGTGATGATCTACATGCCATCAAATACCCCCCCCTAAAACTTAAGGGACCAGCTAGGCACTCGTTAAATAGCCTCCCAGAAAACTCTGTTGGAAGTTGGGAAGACTTGGAAGACGCATTTAGATACAACTTCCAAGGCGCGTATATCCGGCCCCCGGACGCCGACGACCTTAGTCATATAGTCCAACAGCCCGGAGAGTCGGCCAGGAAATTCTGGACCAGGTTCCTAATTAAAAAGAATTAGATTGTCGACTGTCCAGACGCTGAAGCCCTAACGGCCTTTAAACACAGCATCCGCGATGAATGGCTCGCCCGACACCTCGGCCAAGAAAAGCCGAAGTCCATGGCAGCCCTTATAGCACTAATGACCCGCTTTTGCGCGGGCGAAGATAGCTGGCTAGCCCGTAGCAGCAACAGTACCAGCGACCCCGACACTTCCGAAGCCAGAAACGGCAACGAAAGGCCCCGACGCAATAAACATAAGCGTCGAAGTAACAATGATAATACAGAGGATACGGCGGTCAACGCCGGATTCAGTGGCTCCAAATCCGGTCAACGGAAGAAGCCATTCAAAAGAAACAAAGACGGTTCATCAAGCCTGGACCGAATACTCGATCGACCTTGCCAGATCCACGACACTCCTGACAAGCCTGCCAACCATACCAATAGAAGCTGTTGGGTCTTCAAACAGGCCGACAAGTTAAATGCCGAACACGAGGAGAAAGGGTCGCCCAGCGAGGATGACGATGAGGAGCCTCGCCCACCGAACACGGGGGGACAGAAGAAATTCCCCCCCCCCCCAAGGTGAAAACCGTGAATATGATATACGTCACTCACATACCCAAGCGGGAGCGCAAACACGCGTTAAGGGACGTCTACGGGATCAAGCCAGTCGTCCCAAAATTCAACCCATGGTCATCCTGCCCGATCACTTTCAATCGCAGAGACCATCCGACCAGTATCCGTCACGGAGGCTTGGCCGCGCTAGTCCTCGACCCAATTATTGACGGATTCCACCTCACGCGATTCCTCATGGACGGCGGCAGTAGCCTTAACCTGCTCTATCAGGACACAGCCTGCAATATGGGTATTGATCCTTCAAGAGTCAAACCCATGATAACCCACAAGTATAGGGGATCGCAACAGTTTTCAAGGGTAGAGTATTCAACCCAAATTTATTGATTCGACACAAGGGGAGCCAAAGAATATTCTCAAGTATTAGCAGTTGAGTTGTCAATTCAACCACACCTGGATAACTTAGTATCTGCAGCAAAGTATTTAGTAGCAAAGTAATATGGAAGTAACGGTAACGGTAGCAAAGTAATATTTTTGGGTTTTGTAGTAATTGTAATAGTAGCAACGGAAAAGTAAATAAGCGAAGAACAATATGTGAAAAGCTCGTAGGCATTGGATCGGTGATGGAGAATTATGCCGGATGCGGTTCATCATGTAACAGTCATAACATAGGGTGACACAGAACTAGCTCCAATTCATCAATGTAATGTAGGCATGTATTCCGAATATAGTCATACGTGCTTATGGAAAAGAACTTGCATGACATCTTTTGTCCTACCCTCCCGTGGCAGCGGGGTCCTAGCGGAAACTAAGGGATATTAAGGCCTCCTTTTAATAGAGTACCAGACCAAAGCATTAACACATATTGAATACATGAACTCAAACTATGGTCATCACCGGGAGTGGTCCCGATTATTGTCACTTCGGGGTTGCCGGACCATAACACATACTAGGTGACTATAGACTTGCAAGATAGGATCAAGAACTCACATATATTCATGAAAACATAATAGGTTCAGATCTGAAATCATGGCACTCGGACCCTAGTGACAAGCATTAAGCATAGCAAAGTCATAGCAACATCAATCTCAGAACATGATACTAGGGATCAAACCCTAACAAAACTAACTCGATTACATGATAAATCTCATCCAACCCATCACCGTCCAGCAAGCCTACGGTGGAATTACTCACGCACGGCGGTGAGCATCATGAAATTGGTGATGGAGGATGGTTGATGATGACGATGGCGACGGATTCCCCTCTCCGGAGCCCCGAACGGACTCCAGATCAGCCCTCCCGAGAGAGTTTAGGGCTTGGCGGCGGCTCCATATCGTAAAACGCGATGAATCTTTCTCTCTATTTTTTCTCCCGGAACACAAATATATGGAGTTGGAGTTGAGGTCGGTGGAGCTCCAGGGGGCCCACGAGGCAGGGGGCGCGCCTGCACCCCTGGGCGCGCCCCCACCCTCGTGTGGGCTCCCTGGCCTTGATTCTTTCGCCAGTATTTTTTATTATTTCCAAAAATAATCTCCGTGAAGTTTCAGGTCATTCCGAGAACTTTTGTTTCTGCACATAAATAACACCATGGCAATTCTGCTGAAAACAGTGTCAGTCCGGATTAGTTCCATTCAAATCATGCAAGTTAGAGTCCAAAACAAGGGCAAAAGTGTTTGGAAAAGTAGATACGACGGAGACGTATCAACTCCCCCAAGCTTAAACCTTTGCTTGTCCTCAAGCAATTCAGTTGACAAACTGAAAGTGATAAAGAAAAACTTACAAACTCTGTTTGCTCTGGTTGTTGTAAATATGTAAAGCCAGCATTCAAGTTTTCAGCAAAGATTATGAACTAATCATACTCACAATAACAATTAGGTCTCATGTTTACTCATGTCAATGGCATAATCAACTAGCGAGCAATAATAATAAATCTCGGATGATAGCACTTTCTCAAAACAATCATGATATGATATAACAAGATGGTATCTCGCTAGCCCTTTCTGAGACCGCAAAACATAAATGCAGAGCACCTTTAAAGATCAAGGACTGACTAAACATTGTAATTCATGGTAAAAGAGATCCAGTCATAGTCATACCCAATATAAATTAATAGTAATAGATGCAAATGACAGCGGTGCTCTCCAGCTGGTGCTTTTTAATAAGAGGGTGATGACTCAACATAAAAGTAAATAGATAGGCCCTTCGCAGAGGGAAGCAGGGATTTGTAGAGGTGCCAGAGCTCGATTTTGAAGCAGAGATAAATAATATTTTGAGCGGCATACTTTCATTGTCAACATAACAACCGAGAGATGGCGATATCTTCCATGGTACACACATTATAGGCGGTTGCCAAACAGAATGGTAAAGTTTATATTCCCCCTCCACCAACAAGCATCAATCCATGGCTTGCTCGAAACAACGAGTGCCACCAACTAACAACAGTCCCGGGGGAGTTTTGTTTGCAATTATTTTGATTTGATTTGCATAAAGCATGGGACTGGGCATCCTGGTGACCAGCCATTTTCTCGTGAGTGAGGAGGAGAGTCCACTCCTCTTGAGAATAACCCGCCTAACATGGAAGATACGGACAGCCCTAGTTGATACATGAGCTATTCGAGCATACAAAACAGAATTTCATTTGAATGTTTAGAGTTTGGCACATACAAATTTACTTGGAACGGCAGGTAGATACCGCATATAGGAAGGTATACTGGACTCATATGGAATAACTTTGGGGTTTAAGGGATTGGATGCACAAGCAGTATTCCCGCTTAGTACAAGTGAAGGCTAGCAAAAGATTGGGAAGCGACCAACTAGAGAGCGACAACAGTCATGAACATGCATTAAAATTAATAAACATTGAGTGCAAGCATGAGTAGGATATAATCCACCATGAACATAAATATCATGAAGGCTATGTTGATTTTGTTTCAACTACATGCGTGAACATGTGCCAAGTCAAGTCACTTGAATCATTCAAAGGAGGATACCACCCCATCATACCACATCACAACCATTTTAATAGCATGTTGGCACGCAAGGTAAACCATTATAAACTCCTAGCTAATTAAGCATGGCATAAGCAACTATAATCTCTAATTGTCATTTCAAACATGTTTATTCATAATAGGCTGAATCAGGAACGATGAACTAATCATATTTACAAAAACAAGAGAGGTCGAGTTCATACCAGCTTCTCCCATCTCAATCAGTCCATCATATATCGTCATAATTGCCTTTCACTTGCACGACCGAACGATGTGAATAATAATAATAGTGCACGTGCATTGGACTAAGCTGGAATCTGCAGGCATTCAATAAACAAGAGAAGACAAGGCAATATGGGATCTTGGTTAAATCAACAATAATGCATAGAAGAGCCACTTCAACAATTTTATTATGGTCCTCTCCTATCGACCCCCAAAGAAAAGAAAAGAAATAAAACTATTTACACGGGAAAGCTCCCAACAAGCAAAAACAAGAACAGGAAATCTTTTTGGGTTTTCTTTTAATTATCACTACTACAGCATGAAAAGTAAACTAGCTAAAACCTACAACTAATTTTTTTGGTTTTCTAAAGATTTTTCAAACACACAAGAAGAAAGCATAAAAAGGAAAATAAACTAGCATGGATATTACGGTGAAAAAGTATGAGCACCGACAACTAGCAATGACTGTGTGAACATGAATGTAATGTCGGTGGGAGGTACGTACTCCCCCAAGCTTAGGCTTTTGGCCTAAGTTGGTCTATGGCCACGGCTGTCCTGGCGGATATCCAAAGTTGTAGTTGGGGTCGTACTGAGAAGAAGAAGCCTCTGATTGCCACTGGTTGGCAATCATCTCCGGATCCCACTGGTAATTAGACTATCGTGGAGGATCAAATTGTGGTTCCGGCTCTGGCTCTGTGGCTGATGTAGGGTTCCGGTACGCTTGGATGGTAGCTAGCGGAACGAGATACTGACCTGCAGATAAATCAAACAAGGAAGGAGCAGGTAAGGTAATAGTCTCAGGGTGACTTTTATCAAACAACAATTTGTATTTAAGCGCCCTTTCCCTATTCTTAACAATAAACTCTTGCGCTACCATACTCTTATAATCTAAATAAATAGTAGGCAACAATTTTTCTTCTTTCTCATAGTGCCTAATAGGTATGTTATAGTATGCAGCGAGGCGTGAGGCGAAGATGCCTCCCAAGATGGGGCCGTTAGTACGGTTAAGATTTAACCGCTTTGCAACAATAACGCCCATACTAAATGTGTCATCACGAAACAAGGCATGGCACAAAATAATAATATCAGGGACACTCAGGTTTCCACAGTTTCCACGACCAATTAAGCATCTACTAGCAAATATAGCAAAGTAACGTAGAACAGGAAAATGTATGCTAGTTATTCGTGCATCGGAAACCTTCCTCGTTTCCCCTACAACAATTGTATCAGTAAACCCCTCCACATCATTACTATGTGGTTCCTCTATGAAACCCGGAAAAGGTAACTTGCAAACCTCATAGAATTCACGAAGGGTCATCTCCTTATACTCATCATATAAATAAAAATCCACCGTAGGTGGTGACCTCCTAGAATGGAAATGAAAATTTTGCACAAAGGTATTGGTGAGTAAGAGATACTGTTCGCGTTGGTCGCGGAGGAAGTCGGTGAGGCCTGCATTCTCAGCCAACTCATAAAAATCATCATAAATCCCGGTTGCTCTCAAGAAATCATTGCAAGGCCATTCACACGGCCGAACCTCCGCGGTACGAGGCAGATTATATTTGGGCCTCTCTTCTTCTTCACTTTGCTTTTCCTTCGAGCTTCGGCTCGACGAACCCCTCAAAAATCTCTTCATCATTTTCTGAAAATTTCTGAAATTTTTAGTAACTTCAAATAAAAGTGAACCAAGCTCAACAAACTTGATAGCAACTACTCCTACAAGTGCCTAGAGCCTATATCATGCATTAGAAGTACTTGGAACCATATAAATTTGACATGCAAGCTCAAGAACATGGTCACCTAGGCAGCACAAATTTGCAATGAATAAAGCACTAGAACAAAAACTAATTGGACCAATGGAGGAGTCACATACCAAGGAACAATCCCCCAAAGCAGTTTTGTGAGAGGTGCTTTGAGCAAGGAGATCGAAAATCGCAGCAAAATGAGCTAGAACTCGTGCTTGAGCTGGATCGTGATTTTTTTGGGCGAAAGAAGAAGTGTGTGGGTGCAGGAATAAGTGGAGGGGAGCCACCATGGGCCCACGAGGCAGGGGGCGTGCCCTGGACCCTCGTGCCCAGGTGCTTGCTCCCCCTGCTGTGTTCTCAGTGCCAAATATTCTCAAATATTCCAGAAAAAATCATATTAAATTGGCAGGGCATTTGGAGAACTTTTATTTTCGGGGTATTTTTATATTGCACGGATAATTCGAAAACAGACAGAAAGTACTAATTTTACTTTATTTCAACTAAATAACAGAAAGTAAAAACAGGGTACAGAAGGTTGTGCCTTCTAACTTCATCCATCTCATGTTCATCAAAAGGAATCCACTAACAAGGTTGATCAAGTCTTGTTAACAAACTCATTCCGAATAACATGGAACTGGAGAAATTTCGAATAACACTATGTTACCTCAACGGCGATATGCACATCCCCAATAATAAGAATATCATATTTCTTCTTGGTAGTAGGAAGAGGAAATTCAAAACCTCCAAAAATAATCGATGGAATTTTTCCAATAGAGTTTATACTATGAACTTGAGGTTGTTTCCTCGGAAAGTGCACCGTATGCTCATTGCCATTAACAAGAAAAGTGACATTGCCTTTGTTGCAATCAATAACAACCCCTGCAGTATTCAAAAAGGGTCTTCCAAGAATAATAGACATACTATCGTCCTCGGGAATATCAAGAATAACAAAGTCCGTTAAAATAGTAACGTTTGCAACCACAACAGGCACATCCTCACAAATACCGACAGGTATAGCAGTTGATTTATCAGCCATTTGCAAATATATTTCAGTAGGTGTCAACTTATTCAAATCAAGTCTACGATATAAAGAGAGAGGCATAACACTAACACCGGCTCCAAGATCACATAAAGCCGTTCTAAGATAGTTTCTTTTAATGGAGCATGGTATAGTGGGTACTCCCGGATCTCCAAGTTTCTTAGGTATTCCACCCTTAAAAGTACAATTAGCAAGCATGGTGGAAATTTCAGCTTCCGGTATCTTTCTTTTATTAGTAACAATTTCTTTCATGTACTTGGCATAAGGATTCATTTTAAGCATATCAGTCAAACGCATACGCAAAAAGATAGGTCTAATCATTTCAGCAAAGCGCTCAAAATCCTCATCATCCTTTTTCTTGGATGGTTTGGGAGGAAAAGGCATGGGTTTCTGAACCCATGGCTCTCTTTCCTTACCGTGCTTCCTAGCAACAAAGTCTCTCTTATCATAACGGTGATTCTTTGATTGTGGGTTATCAAGATCAACAACAGGTTCAATTTCTATATCATTATCATTACTAGGTTGAGCATCAACATGAACATCTTCATTAATATTATCACTAGGTTCATGTTCATTACCAGATTGTGTTTCAACATCAGAAATATAAATATCATTTGGATTCTCAGGTGGTTCAGCAATAGGTTCGCTAGAAGCATGCAAAGTCCTATCATTTTTATTTTTCTTCTTTTTAGAAGGACTAGGTGCATCTACATTATTTCTTTGAGAATCCTGCTCAATTCTCTTAGGGTGACCTTCAAGATACAAAGGTTCCTGAGTCACTTTACCTCATCTAGTTGCAACTCTAACAGCAAAGTCATTATTCTTACTATTCAATTCATTGATGTAACATCCCAAATTTTCAATTTGGTATGTTATACATAGATCATCATTTGCATATCATATTTTATTGCATTTTGACAAATCCTCGATAAATCCTAAGCAACTCAAGGACCCTCGGAGACAGTTGGGGATTTCTCGAATTTTCATATTTGATTTTCATCAAATAATAAGACGAGGATTTTGGTTTTAATTATTTTCTCTCCGGAAAAATATTTCATTTTAAAAATAAATGAGAGGAGAAAATATGACTTCTCCAAAACAATTGAAATACTGGAGGAAAATGTTAAAATCAGTTATTGAAATTTATTTGGATTTTATTTGCAATTTTTATTGCATTTAAAAATATTGCATGTTTTCAAAATATTTATTTTGTGTTAAAAAAATGTTCACCCTATTCTAGATTTTCTAACTAGACGGGGAAAATTTATTTTATATTTTTTTGGACTTTTATTTATTTTTCTATGAATTATTTTCCGCGGAACATATTTAAAAAAATAAAAAAAACGCGCGCGCCCGCCGGGCCGAGCCCAGCCGCGCCAGGCC